>NW_024582793.1:106131-135403 GCF_018398535.1 Haplochromis burtoni
TGACTGGCAGGTTCCTGTTTCGCAGCGGTAACCAGGAGCACCCAGGGGACAAGATCGAGAACACCACGGTGGAAATACTGCCCGTCTCGGTATGAAAACACCCACACACACAGACTCTTACACACGTCTGCCACCTTTCTCTGGTGCGGTGTGTGAATGGCTCTGATTAGATTATATCGAATGGCTGCTCTGAGGGACGTGGGGTATTGATTATTGACAGGAATGTGAGTGTGACAGAATCGCATACTCTTCCAGAGGTGATTCATTCTGACACTGTGTGCCACGCTTTGAGAACTGTTGCCAGCATGTCTTTGAATGCAGCTCAAATGAGAGTCATCATTAAGATTATAAGAGGAGTGTTTTATTTCATTTCATTTCACTGTCCATCTGTTGTTGCCCTCTTATGTTAGGAAAGTGGACTTCAGACCAAAGACAAGTACAAGCGAACTGAAGATCGCTTTTATAGGATCGGTATGTGAATGTAATGAATTGCTACATGCTGTTTAAATACATGTTTTCTAGTTAGCTTTAGCATATTGGTTTAGAAAATATGTGTAAATCAGTTAAGGTTAAGGATCGTTTTTGCCTCTCTGATCGCTTACAAGTTTTGAGGTGTGCCTGTTTATTTAAACCCACAGGTCAGTTTGAAAAGGGTGTGGCTGAAGGGGCTGTAGATCCTTCGCTGAATCCTGTTGTTGCGCTCCGACTTTCGGTTCTCAAGGACTCTGCTGTGTGGGCCATTCTCAGTGAAGTAAGCCAATCACACTTGCCATCTGTTGATGTGTTGCACAATAAACAATGAATATCAATGCACTAACTCCATGGTTGTACCTGTTTCCCCACAGATACATATAAAAAGGGTAACAAGCTGAACGGTCCTGAGGGCCTACGTGAGTGATGGCCCCTGGGGAACAGAGCCCCCCTAGGCTGCTTATGCAGGGCCCCTGGCACCTAGCGACCAGCAGTAAAGTCATTAGGGCTTAGAGTTGCTCGTCCGAGCTTGTCTGACGAATGCCACCTGTTTGTCCCCCGCTCTCCCTAATATACTTTTGCTTCTCATCAGTCTGTTTCTCCCCTTCTTCGTTCTTCTCTCCCTCACTCTTTTGCTCTTCGTTTATTTGTGAGAATGTGAATACTACTGTCTGACAAACAACAGCGGAGTGTGTGAGGACTTCTGATCCATGCTCTGTTGTTAAGCAGCTTTTAAAACAATCAGAAAAAAAATACTGGGACAAATTAATCAAGCATCTGAGGGAGAACCGGTCACCTGGCCACTGGTGTAGATGCTGCCAAATCCTTCAGTTACTCAATGCTGCCACCTTTTGGGCGAGCTGGGGCATTGCACTGTCACTAGCGCCTCAGCGAAGCCTGCCATGATCAAGAATGTTGTCATCACTAGTGGCCAGTTGCTCTCTGTTCTCTGCAGAGATGACGGAGCTCCAGATCAACACCAGCCCAAACATTAGAAAAAAATGTTTCCATCTAGAAAGGTGTGGGTTCCATTTAAATGCTCAGCTTATCCTGAAACACACACTCAGGATGAGCTTACCGTTAAAAAGATCCTGCCTGTAACCAGACGGTGACACCTTTGACCACATGCCAGTATCAGTGGTAACTACCCTACTCCATGAAGACAATGAATACCAACACCTCTTATCTGACAGGCTGTGTATGACCTCAGTGTCCATTTATAGGAAATCAATCGGACATTGCCTTGGCACCATTTTCCTGAAGGAATATATTGTTATATTGATATATTATTACAGCTACGACTGACGATCTATGAAGGTGATTTAATTTATTTGAAATAAATCTTTAATTTGTACAAGAGGTAAAATATATTTTTATTCTATCAAGAGATGTTTATGGTAGTTCAGAGTCTGTGTCTTTGTGTACTTTTGTGCGTTTTTCTTTTCTAAATGCTATTGTACATATTATTTTCATTATAACAGCTACTTGCAGTTGCTTTCTCTGTCAGTACAAATAGCTTGGTTCAGTTTCTTATTGTTTCTCTCCTTTTGACGCAAAATGTCATAACTAATTTATTGGAACTGATAAAAAAAACTTGATCGTAGGAAATCTGCTGAACAAAGCTGTAGGTGTGGGTCGAAATTGGTAATATGTGCCTTATATGTTGGTCCCTTGAAAGTATTTAACGTTATTCCCGCTCACGTTTGCCTACACGTCAATTGCTGGATATACTAATGTTTTGAATATTTTGAACCCACACAGTCCAATTAGTGATTGGATGTCAACGACAATAATTGTGTGTTGTGCTGAAAGTGGTAAATGAGCAGGGTTTGTGCCAGACGACCATCTGAAACGGCGTGATTTGCACTGCTTTCTTTGTTACAATCTTAGCCTTCATCGCTGTACCCAGTTTTCCATTTTTCCCACATTTTTTCCCTCCACATTGCAATTCGTTTGTCCAGTCATGTGTCAGTTTCTTTTGATTGGACATAATATTATGACTACTGATAATTGTGGAGAGTGCCACTGATTGTATATATAAATACAGTAACAATTTATGTCTCTCTATTACTTCCTCTTGCCTCTCTGATAGTTTCTAGAAATCAACTTGTATTTGTGGCTGATTTACTGAGTGGAAGCTGTTTTAAAGTGGAACTTCACTCATTTTTACTTGTTAAAAGGGTTTTTTTCAAGGGGGTAGTGAAGTGCCTTTTGGTGGAATCAATATGAATATTTTTTAATTGACTAATCACGCTTGTTCATGTGCATTATTATTATTTGTAATTCATTAAAAAATGCCTTTTGGGTCATAGCAGGCTCCTCTGCCCCCTGATCAAACCTGAGCTGACTAAAGAAAAGTGGTACATTCTTCACATTTACAGAGGAGATGGGAGAAAATGCAACTCAAGTTGCTGTTTTGAGAGTTTGCTGCATCCATATTTAAACAAACTGAATACATGTAAACGGCATGAAACGGTCATTTGATCCTTAGGACCCCGCTCCTTCCTGCATTTGTAGAAAGCAGAAGGCAAACAGGAAAGGAGTGTTGCTTCATAGCTGCCGCTCACCTCCAAACACACATCAGTTCATGTGCCTTCATCGTGTACATGTGTATGCCTGACTTACATCATTTTTCATTGGACATCTTCCCAAATAAATGCTAAAGGTTGTTACGAGCCATGGCCATTTTGTGTTGATTTTGTTCTACTTGCATTATTCATGTCATCTGCATCACCGGGTTTAATTAAAGACATTGAAAACTTTGCAAATAAGACCTAAAAGTCCAGCGTCTTAAGTTTTCGCAAGTTGATGAATACAAAACATACAAGGAAAACTACAGTCGTTCCCAGCATGCATAGCTTTTCACGGAGTACTTCCGTTTTCCCATCATGCCATTTCAGAAAGATGGTAGCTTACAGCTTTCATAATAACGTCGGTTTTAGTGCTGTGAACTAGCTGATTTTTCTCACTTGTTAGTTTACTAGTACGGTGATAACTGGTGTTAAATTGAATTCCGAACAATGCCGAAATATTACGAAGACAAAGAGGAGGATAACAGAGCATGCGCAGGCATCAGAGAAGACTTTAAGGCATGTCTCCTTCAGCACGACTGTGTTGTTAAGGTAAGTTAATGTACCCTAGTTGAGGGTGCTTAGCTTAAAACCAAAGCAATCAATTCTGTTACACCTAAAAGACAATCTGGAGACAGTCAGAGCCATAAATAAAGCGCAGGAAAGAAATACTTGTGAAAGATTCCTGAGGTTAGCCATGCTTTGTAGCCTACCCACTGTCCTAGAGTACAGCCCATAGACAGTGCTTTAGTTTAACAGCTGCTAGAAACTATATGGATGACATATTACCCGAGATTGTTATTGGTTGTCCTTCTTTCTGTCGATTGGCGACACTTGTTTACCTTAAAACTTACACCTGTCCTACGATCGTCATTTCGCTGGGTTGTCAAATGTTGCCAATAACAAGAATTGGCAGCACCACATTAGCCAAGTCGGCGCAGTCTCCCCAAAATACATGTTTGCTTGGTTTTTTGTGCCTTTAACTGACCGGAGCTGTGGTCGAATATAATAAATAAATAACAACTACTTCGTCTTTTTCTTGACCTTGATAGAAAACACCATGAGGTCGTGGAATAGCGAAAGACTTGGGTAAACAGGATCAGAAAGCCTGCAGGCTCTGCCTCCCATTCTACTTTTAAAAATACCTTTAATCACAAGTAAATTAACAGTCCGAGAGCCAAGCGATTCAAGACTTTCTGTGTGAGAAGGATTTAACGGGGAGCCAATGAAGAGAAGCCAGTATGGGAGGAATATCCTCTTTCTAGTCCCTGACAGTGCCCTCGCTGCAGCAACTGAAAGCTTTTCAGGGAATTTTTAGGACAGCGTGATAATAATAAATGACAGCAGTCCAGCCTATAAATAATAAATGCACCCTGTGTCACGATATTTTTAATTTTAGAGATATTGTGCAGGTGAAAGAAAGCAGTCCTACATATTTAGTCAGAAATGACTCCAAGAATCCTCACAGGAATCTTTCCCTGAGGCCGGGGTAACTCCTTCCATAGCAAGTATCATCAAAAAAAGAAAGCTCACAAAGTGAAATAAAATGTTTATCACTGTGAGGTTACATGAAAAAAAAACAGGTGGTGATCCTGTCCACTCTATGAGTAAAGAGGATCCAGTGTTTAATGGTATGTCACCGATGCCAGTTATACTTGTGTTTATATACAGTGTGGATATAATGTACATTTTACTAATAGGAAGGGCCCAGTGTATGAAGTGGTTTCTTATTTTTTCAGGAGGGAAAGAAACCCAGTGAGTGTCTAAAGGAAGGCCACTGCAAAGCCCTGCAGACATCCTTTTTTGAGTGCAAGAGGTCAATGGTAAGTTTTAGAAAACAGTCAACTAGTCATTAAAACAGAGAGCTTTCTAATTTCTTATAGGGGCTTATTGTGCAGTTAAAAAAAAAAAACTTAACCAAGATCATCTGTTTACAGCTGGATGCAAGGTCAAGATTCAGAGGAAGGAAAGGAGAATGAGGAACCAGGCGAAATCTGATGCATCTTTTTAGGGTTCAAGCAGCTCCGAGTACGTGCATTGATGTCCAGGGAATGTTCCAGCGTTACAAATACCTGCTGTGGACATGTGTTGAGAAAGTTGGTGACGCACTGAAAACAGGATTACCGACTAATCAAGCGAAGTGCAGGACTGGGGACAAAACCTGTACAACTCTTCTGATCGATGGGAGTTTTTATTTCTTGGGAGAAAAATGTTGGATGAGTGTGTGTTTAAGGAAGTGCAAACACTTGTAATAAACCAATGATTACAATGGACAAGAGTTTGTTTCAAAACATTATATTGAACTTCTGATTGATAGCAAACTTGTCTACAGTATAAACATTATACAAATGAGGTGTCCTACAGAGAGGCAGTGCTATGTTAGTCAGTTTCCAGGTGTAGCTTGCAGTTTCTGCTCTATGCAGGGTGCTGACTTATGACCACCATTGCAAACAGTTTCTTCAGTCACAGAACAAGCAAATCAAGTTCTTCATGTCCTCCCCATGTACCTTCACAGTTGGGTCATTCCACAATTAAAGTCAGTTCAACGCCTTCAGAATTAGACTATAATTAAAAAACAAAACAAAAACAGATGTGGCTCAAACTCTTCATTTTTGAGTCCATTTAAGAGTGAGCTCAAATTCAGTGTCATTAAATAAAGATAAGTCTGATTTTTATTCAAGACCTTTTTTTTCCTTCTTATTAACTCTGAGCATCGATATCATGGGATGTGTCTGTTTCAGTAGCAAAACTACAACACTTGTCCATCACAGTAATTATGAAGGAAATATAAAGGCTTTCTAAAATCCTAGCGGGAGATTGGCCGATCACAACAGTGATTATAAACTTTCTGTTAAGCAGGGCTCTTTATTTTAGGCTCCGCATTCTTTCACATAATAATGGGTGTTTTACATGCCACGCAACTCTTCCATATGAAGGCATGACTATAGCTGAGCAAATCATCGACTGGTGGTTTGATCAGAATACAGAATTAGAATACTTTATTAATCCCTAAGGAAATTATGTCAATTTTAATACTCGAACAGGGACTTGGACCCTCAATCATCGCATTCACAAACCTGGACGTCCATGTTAGCCGCCCCATAAAAACAAACCTGTAAAGGTGCCGCTTCTGGCGGATTTAAATATTATTGTAAAGCTGCCATCATCATCTGCTTGAACTTCTCCAAGTCCACCTTCCTCATGAGACAAACCTCGCGAGCGTCCTTCAGGAAACCCACAGTGTCTACTATCATCATGCCCCTGGTGTGCGTGCCTGACAGCTCCACGCTGACTGGGTATTGGTCGCTTTCTATGATGAACGAATCATCTATGGCGGCAGCCACTGCATACGAGTCGCAGGAAATGAAACCTGAACCGCCGACGCACTCTTTCTGCAAGCGTTCAGTCTGCGCCGCCTGGTAGCTGTGGTGGAAGATCTTCTTCATGAAGCGAGCTTTACTGGTGTTCTGCGCCAACCATTCATCGCAGAACTCCTGTTGAAGTGTGAGCAGAGAAAAGTGTTTTGTTTTGGTCGCTTGACGACAAACATGTAGCACGAATCAACTTCTAAACACTAAAACGTGTAAACACAGGCATTACCCAGGTTAACTTGTTGTAGCAGGTGAACTCCCAGCCGGCCAAGTAGGTGGGACAGCGGTACTCTTTAAGCACGATGTATGCAGCTTCTGGATCCACAGCAAAATTAAACTCCCCACACACTGTGGTGTTCCCTCGAGCTGGATTACACAGGGTAGAGACAATAATGAGAACCCCACACAGACAAAGATTACAATTCTGGTGAAAAAATAATAAATTACCAGTTGATATTTGATGGACTATGTTGTAAACAAAATGTTACTGATAAATCCAATTACCTTGTTTTGTTTTGAGATTAATTTAAACTGAAAGGGTGGAAAGCAATACTTGGAAAACTTCATAAAGTTTGGTAATGAAAAGCAACAGCTAACGACTTAAATGTTCCATCAATTAAATAATTGTTTCTGCTGTTAGAATGGGTCCACTGGTTATTTAGTCACGTCTATCCGGAAACACCATAGAATTCATTCTAATGTGTATTTCTTCATAAACAGTTTATATCCTCTGGCCCTATGTAGACTTATGAAGCGACAGTGTTTTACTGACATTCAGTGTTGCCTCCCATGATGTAGAGGCCTTTGAGTTTGCTCGGCAGAGATGGATCCATCTTCACAGCCAGAGCCAAGTTGGTGAGGGGTGCCGTGGCAACCAGAGATACCTGGGAGAAGACACACGGATTAAAATTTTGCAAAAAGCGCACTCGTGCAAGCACAGAGAGCTTTCCCCCAGAACCTTTTACGTGATAAAGAAAATGTCACTGTGATATTAATGACATTTATTGCTGACATAGCGACGTCATGTGTTTACTTTCCCTAGGGCACATGATGAGAGGAACCCAGACATCTCAGAGAGCGAGACAGACTGTCATATTTGACAGCAACTTACAGGAGAAATATGAGGGTCTATCACTCACACATTCCTCACCTCTCCTGGGTTCTCGTTTACAATCCTGATCATAGCAATCGCAGCGTTTTCCTTCTGAACAAGCTCCAAACCGGGAGCCTTGGAGTCAGGAGCGTCACCCAGGCCATCCTTCCCGTGGAAGTGCCCCGAGCTGATGCCGCTGTCGCCGAGGATCGGCATAGCAGCGCCTTTAAACACCGGAATCTGCAGAAACATGCAAACGCAGAACCGGTTATAATTCATCCCTGCTTTTATTCCATCAGCATTCCCAAACCAACTTCAGCTTTTAGGCAACTGTAACATTCAGACTTCTGTTTCAAGCTAGAACATACTGCCACTAAGCAGCAATGGCATTTTTATTTATAGAACAAATTTCATTATGTTCAAACTCAATGTGCTGAACACAGAGGTTTAAATATAAAAAGCTTTTGAGTCTGTTTCTGTGTGTTGGCACAGATGTAATTGATCTCAGGTCAGCAGCTTGTTACAAAGAGCTGGAACACACTAACTGAAAGCACCTTCAGCACACTTAGATTTCATTCTGGGAACAGTTAAACCATCTGCTGATGACCTGAGAGGTCAGAGTGGCTCGTAAACAAGGTTGTAAACGGGGGAGCAAATCAGATTAGTCAATTATGAAACTTACGTGAATTTCAAGAAGTGGGTAGAGTTTATTACACCTTCTGTGTGCATGTGAATTGGGGTGGCTGTAGCTCAGGTGGTAGAGCAGGTCATCTGCTCATTAGAAGGTTTGTGTGCCAAATATCCTTGGGCAGGATACTAACCCCAATTTGCTAGAATGAATGTTACATAGCAAACACTTAGAAAGAAAAAAAATTGTATAAAATCGATTTTCGGATTCATCCCTCTCAGCAGAGGTAAAACAGTGCTGTGAGTGACCTTCCACCTTCTGACAATGGTCATTCTGTGGTAAACATAATAAGAACAGTATTGGTTTACTTTAGCAGGGAAGCTAGTTAGTGCTGATCGCGAGGAAAAGCCCTCTCAGCTTTGTATATCAATAAAACCAAAATAATTATCTCTGGAGTAACATCTGAATATATTCTGTTCTTCTTTCTCCTAGAAAGAAAAAGCTGAAAGTATTCAGAGTGACCAGAAGCAGATGAGGGAGAGGCGACTACAGAGCTCAACCTAACATAGATAGAAGGATAGATAAAAATCTTTATTTCCTCCAAAGGGAAATTCAAATAAAATTTCTAATTAAAGCATTTGATTATAACAACAAAAAAAAAAAAACAGCATAAAGGAGCAATAAAAATAAAGGTGGGCTCACCACTGAGAGTACTATGCTCGCCATGCTGTGTGTATTTTAATAACAGATACAGCCTGGTACATCCTCCAGGGTAAAGAGGGTTAATAAAACACCTGATTTATGTTACTCATTTATCCTGAAGCCTTTTTGAAGCGGCCTAAACTGGCAGTCTTCTGTTTTGTATGTTTGGAAAAAAGTACAAAGGTACATCTCCATGTGGAAGGATTAACTTGAGAAATGGATGAACATAAATCCTGTAACTTGTGTGCTCATTTCTCTTTATTCATGTTATGAATACATGCATAAAAAAAACTAAGTAAATGTCCACAATTGACCACTTTGACAAATCTGAATTAACAAAAATATTCCTCTGAGTGAGACGAGGTGCTTTGTGTTTAACTTTGCCCAATTGTTTCCAAGCAGTAGCTGGTTTAATATAATAACTAATATGTGAGATGCTTAATTTCATTTTCAGAGAATTTGGACAAAACTAGAGAACTAAAGCCAACTCCTTCAAACTGTCCACTTTCTGCATCGGGTCATGTGGCATGAGGAACAAGTCCTCATTGTTAGACAATTCTATAAAATGCAACCTCGCTTATCACATGAGGCCAGGAAATTCCAACAATGTCACGCTACTTGATTTTAACACGAGTGTGCAACTACAGAGCATCCTACCTCGAGGTGACTGCAGGCTTGCAGGACTCGCAGTGCGTTTTTACACACATTCTCCACTGAGGTGTTTCCATGCACACAGGTAATGCCCAAGATCTGCACATTGGGGGCAGCCAGGGCCATCATGATGGCCTGAGCATCGTCCACGCCACAGTCCACATCCAACAGCAGCTTCTTCCTCATCCTGGACCCTGCGGTAAGAACACAGTTATCCAAGTGTCTGGTTAAACTAAGCTGAAAGAACACGGTCTTTGCACTATGATAAAAAGGGCAGGAATCAGCTACAACACCTCAGTCAGTGAACCTGATATGAAACAGAAACGTATGCTATTTTCACATCATTACCTGCAGCAGTGTGACAGAAGGATAACCTGCAGTGGGTCACTCTCATAGACGGGAACCGGTTCAACTGGAAACAACCTTTGAACAGCAATAAAAACACGAAAAGCTGAATGGACAGTGGACCTTATCCTAGTAGCAAAAGTTAATATTCCATCTACTTTATGGTCTGCTGACTAAAATTCATAATCTGTGACGGAACTACAATCAACCTGTGGAAAGACTGCTTCCTTAAATCCTTCCTACAAAGCGCTTTTTGCAGAAGAAATGTCCCTGAAATGACAGAATAAAGCATCGATGCTGTGTTTTCTAAAACTAAGCAGTCAGTTAAACGCAGTAAAATAAACGTAAACAAGCAAAGTCTGATTTGAGTCCAGCAAGAAAAAGTAACACGTTAATCCCTCACCTTTCCACAGAGGTCGACAAAACATCAGCCACTGCTACAAAGTCCCACAGAAACACAAACAGACAATTGGCGGGCTGCTTCTGGGTCCTTCTTCTTCGTCTTCTTCTGCCGCTGGTTCTTCTTCGGTGGTTAACACTAACAATCGGGTAGATTACCGCCACCCAGTGAGCTGGAGTGATATTCTGCAGCACGGGATAGGAGGTTCCCAGTTTATCTTTTTATTTATTTCAAATTTTATTTAATTAGTGACAAATTTAATTATTTAATTATCCACCCGCTTATCCTTTTCAGGGTCGCGGGGGGCTGTCATAGGGCGAAAGGCGGGGTACACCCTGGACAGGTCGCCAGTCTGTCGCAGGGCTGATGGTGGAATTGAACTCAGGACCTTCTTGCTGTGCGGCAACAGTGCTAACCACCGTGCCACCGTGCGTTATTTAATTATGTATTTATTTAATTTATTCTGGCACAGCAGAGAGTTCAATTCGGTCTGCCAGACGGCTGTGGAAAATGTGAAGGAGGGCATAGATTTTTCATGTCTAACTGCAACTATTTTTTTTTTTTACAGCTTTTCTTGCTGAGAAAGATCTCTCTCGTGGGCTATTCATACCACGCCATAGTAATTACGTAATGAATAAAATATTAAAACAGAAAAATTCAATTTTTTTCACTGTTTAATATAGAAATTTCTTTCTTTTTTTTGTACAATGGATCTATGTGAAGGAAAAAGGACATTTACTATGAATGATGTAGATTATACATCTCAGCAGTGAGCTACCAGAACTCTGTAATTTTGTATTTATTCATGATGGAAGATTTCTTACATTTACTGCAGCAGTTATCCTCATTTGACTTCATCAGTCTTGAGAATTTAATTTCTCCCTTTCTATCTCATCCAGTTGCTTTTCTTTGCCCCATTTTCCCTGTATATTAAATATGCCTTCCCTCTGACCCTTGTCCCACCTCCAATGCTTTTACATTCATTTTACTTAGTGCCAGCTCCACTGTTCCCTGTTTAAGTGCCTGTTTTACCCCAGTGTCCCAAATTAGCTCAGTCACCTTGTCCTTTGTTTTTGACTAGGTGAAACTAGGGTGCTTCATACAGTAAATTTGGCTGGCTGTTTGAAGTAAACTGATGTAGGCTGGTTAAAGCAAAAGACCTCTTTTTCTTCATATGAGTTTTCTATCACTTTTTAATGGATTTTAATGGATGTCTTTTGACTGTGGGAGGTATCCAGAGTACCAAGAAAGAACCCACCCAGGCACAGGAGCAGGCAACAGTGCTAACCACTGCACCAACATGTCACCGTGCCATAAATTAACCATAATGCATAATTCACAGACACACCACTTTGCCATTGACAAGCCTTTATTCATTATCCAGCTTCAGTTCATACCTTTGTGGTGTCCAGGTCGCTGCTAGGCAACCTGTTCATCCTGTTTGCACATACAACTGGTCAGATCAAAGTCATAACTTACTCGATAACAATGGATGAAACTAGAACAGCATTTGGCAGCACCAGCCATGTGAACATAAACAACATAGTCAAAATAAAACCCCTTTCTCTGCAAGTATTGCACATTATAGAATTTAAGCAAACAGCTAATAAACAGAAAACAAAAGAGGTGTTCGTTATCACAATAATGCAATATGCATTATTTCACTTGAGTCTAAAAACCTTTATCAACTTCTCATTGATAGTCAAAACTGCATATATCCCATACATCACTGCAGAGGTGTACAGCTGCAATAACATATAGCTGAAGATCTTTTCATGCAGGCAAAACGAATAAGATTTCTGATTCTAATCAAGAACTTCTGCATAATTTTTCAGAGAACTGAGAAAAACCAAGACACACATTGCTTTAATCAATGAAAACCTTTTGAAGTTTGAAGGGCTCTTAAACCACCATAGCGCTGCATATGATCCTGCAGAAATGTTTCCTTAGACATGTTAGAGTTGTGGAATAAAGTGATGGACCACTCTGAAGCCCACCATTTGTCCACAAGTTCTCCTTTAATGCTTCCAGCATAGCATCAGAAGAACATCAGAAGTTAGGTAAGACATCATTTCAATAAAAATGTCAGAGTCGTGTCAGATATATGCCGTACTCGTCAAAGAACTGTGCTTGTATTGGAGTGATGTGGTGCAGAATATTCACGTGTTTGTAGAAAGACAAAGAGACGGCTGCCTAAGGAAAATAAACAAAATAAGCTCTTTGATTTTAACAACTCCTGCAGATTCTGCTGAGCAGCTTATCTCCAGAGAAACATCTCTAACAAGTGACTACGCTTGCTCTGATGAACTTTATTGACCTGTATGTTGCCTAGAGTGGATTTAAAGTTAACAGCAGGAGATAGGTCATTAGCATCCCGTGACATCTTGCTAGCTTCTCTTGTCTTTTAAACTTGTCTTTATATGTTGATCAAAAAGAACAAACCTTAATATCTGTTCCAATATTATTCCCTGTCATTTGCCAAAAGAAGTAGGACAGAGGACAAAAATCTATGAGATGGAAATTGTTTTACGTAGTGGATTTATATTGTACCTCAGTGCTTTAGGCTTGGCTTGATGTAAACCACACATGCTGTGTTTGTGGTGAGGCACAGATCAATATGCACATAAATTTAAAGCCCCTTTCAGACATGCACTCCTTACAGTCTGGCAACATCTGAACCTTAGGCTTCCTGCCTAAGAAATAGCCAAGACAGAATCCAGAAATCAGCAGACTTCAGTTGTTTTAGGCTTTGGTTCACAACAGTGACTTCAGAAAAGAAGATATCTCCTTTCAGCTGACAACCTAAAACACCACAGCAGCATCTCCACACTGATACACAAGCTCTGCCATGCAAATCAATATATAATTTTTTATGATTTTTCTTCTGGATTTTTGGTTCATATTCTGTCTCTCTCCATTGAGCAAGGGATCAAATGATTATTACCCCCACAGTATGTCTGAGGCTCTGTTAGTGTGGTGGTTTACACATGTGTGCTTGCCAAGCAAAATGTTTCAGATTCACATCCAGCTGGTGATACAAACTCCTCTTTGGGATTGAGTCAGGAAAGAAAACAGATCATACATCCAGAGCTACCTGCTGTGGTGAACCCTTTGGGATAAGGGACCAACTGAAAGAAGTGATTTATGTGATGAACATGAAAAGTAAAATGACTTTTGCGTCAATGACACACTAGGTAAAGCCAGTGGGAATCCAATGTCTGAAAAGGGCTCAATGCGTTTTATGTTTTGTAGATAATCAGCAGTCTCACTTCTTAACTGATGGTGTGATAGCGTCAACAAAAGCTGCTCTGCTGAGTACAAATACATCTGTGTGCCACATCTTTTTTCTTCTAAAACTAAAGGCTTTTGCACGTCTCCTTAAAATAAATCCAGAGAGACTGTACGCTTCCCGATGCTACAACTGGTACAGCAGCAAACACTGTCTGCACACTGGCTACGAAGTAACACAGAACGCCGACTGTGGCTGTGAAGTATGTGTGAAAAGTGTTTGAATCTAATACTACTGAGAGGAGAGGGGAGTCTGCTAGAAAATGATCTACAGTGAGCACTGGCACTTGGACATTTATTATCTTAACAATGACTAAGCACAGAACAAAGGGCTGCTGTTCCAGTTTGTGTTGGTGCTTTTGTTTGTGTGGCGCCATCTTCTTCATCCCCTTACAGTCTTTTGGTTTCTGCCAAATAGCAGAGTCCGCTTAGGTTTCGACCTTCCCATATGTCCCCTCTGGAGGGCGGTATTGTTTGGGAAAGGCCTTAAGCTGGAGGGCGTTAAAGGCATATTTACGACATCCCACATTCTTCATGGTGTTCTCTCTCCTGCAGCCCTCGCTGTGAGACAGAAGTCATACTTTTTTTTTTCTTTTCCCTTTTTTGGCAAATTACTATTTTTCCAGTGTGTTTTAGGTGTAGATACTGACCTGCGCATACAGTCCAAGGCCTGATAGAAGACCTGTGGGGCCAGGGCGTGCTCCTGCTGCAGGATCTGACACTGTTCCAGGGTCACAGACATGGCTGTGCGGTCCTTAGCGCTCTTACAGCTGGTAAAACGCACTCCGTTCAAGCGGCGACACACCTTTGGGGATTCGGAGGAAGAGATTAGAAGAAGGAGGCAGAGCTTTTACGCCTCAGGGGCTAGAATTAGAGGCAGTGATGATGAGTCTACCTCAGCTGCTTGCCACAGGATCTCCACGTTCTTGTTCTTCTTGGTGTTCACGTTCTGGCTCAGCAGTTTGAGCAGCTCGGGCACGCTGGTGGTACTACGAGAGCGAGGGAGACCTGAGGAGATGGCAGAGGACGAGTGGTGAGCAAAGAACAAAAAAAAAGGGGGGGAAATACACTTTTCTCACTAATAAATTATGTATTTCACTCACAGTCTTCTGGAAGGACCTCTTTAAACTGGTCGTAGTATGAGCTGAGGCGAGTCATGCTTTCCATGTTGATGACATCTTGCAGCGATGTGTCTCCGAACCTGCACACACGCATGATTTAAGAGTTAAAAGTTTTCATTAATATAACACATAGCCTGCTGCTGTCTGGCTTTTCTGTACTGAAGGAGGTTCACTTCCAGCACAGCCATTCAAAGTTTAATGCAACATCAATAAAAACGAGCGCACATATGTATCAACCCAGTTTTTAAATGTTAGTAACTTAAAATCTCATCTTTACAGTCATTTTTTAAGAAAAATCAAAATTTGTTGTCTAGCAAGAGAGAACATTTATGCAGTGACCATGCAGTGAACAAGCCTCATTCAGCCAGAGGTTTAAAAATATGCTTTAAAGCCGAATGTGCTGCTCACTGGCCTTTTTGCGACTGACCTATCAAGCTTGGCATGGGTATCTCTTTCTACCTTTCCTGCCCTCTAGTCTCAGTGACTCACTTCTCAGCCAGAGTCTGCTGTTCGTTAATGCCAACGTTGAACAGGACGGGCTGAACTCGCAGCAGCATCCCATTTTGGATCTCTCGTGGCAGCATGTCAAACATCGCCCCGGGCATCGGGACCCTGACGTTAAAGCCGCTCCTGTTTCCCGTAATTACCGGCAGCATGTCGGGGCTGAAACCAGAAGTTGCCTGGGTAACTTTAAAGGTGACATTTCTCAGGTCCATCACTCCGACGCTCATGTCCTCCAACATGGCCAGCTCCTCGCCTTCATTTATGTGGCAAAGGAAGAACAAAATCAGGGCATGGACAGGGAGTCAATTCTGATTGACTTTTAATATTAAAAGACATTAAAAACCACAAAACTTAGTTTGCTAAAGGAAGCTTTGTAACCAGTTTTATATTAGTTTTTCAGCAGCTTTTGAATTTTTGTACCTCTAAACGGATCCTAAGTCAACTATTACCTTTAAAAAAATTATACTATAGAAATTATAGTTTTTTCATTCTTATTATTATTTGAAGTGCAATGCTTTGAAAATAATTTTACTAAAAATAATAATAACAATATTTTCTGTGTAATTTCATGGAGATCATTAGTGGAAGATGCACACAGTCTTTTGTGATTTTACATATTTCTATATACACAAACATGCACAAACAAAGTTACCATAAGTGCTGAGCAGGCCCTCATACTGCACCAGCAGGCCGATGGTGTGCAGCTGCCTGAGGAAGCCTGAGTCACAGAGGCAGTTCCTCAGCTTCAAAATGAAGCCGCAGATCAGAGCGGTGAGCTGTAAACGGCACACATCACATCATCACAATCGTTGAGTAATGACAAACGTCCAAGCCTACACGTGCACGGGTTTCATGCACTGTACATGTAACAGTCATAGCAGTTAGCGGCAGACCGTCTGGCAGAAGACGACGTCGCGGCGGTACTGCAGGGTGAGGCTCATGGCGATGGTGGGGGCGCTGTCCTGCATCAGCAGAAACACCATGGCTTTCTTGGCTTTGTCGCTCATCAGAGACACGCAATCTGTCAGCGTGGTGAGGAGAGGATACAGGGCGTCGCTCCACTCACCTGCAGGGATTTGAGAGGACATTTCTATCAGAAATCCTGAAATAGCCTGAACAAATGGCTGAAGTAATAGCTATACACACAACCCCACAGTGTCTGCAAATATAAAATGATTTGTGCAGTTTTCATTAAACATCTTTCTTTTTTATGGTTTATTTAAAAATAGCAATAATTTGGAGGACGAACAAAAGAATTACAGAGAAAAAAAAAGGGTTTTTTTGCCTGCATCAGTCAAACATCAGTGTAAAAGTGAGAGATCTCTCCTGATTCTATCAGATGTTGCTGCTTTTTGCAGAAACTATCACATCGCTGCTATCCTGGCTCTCTCCACAGTCTCACTATAGGCTTTTATCATTTAATTTAATACTGATCACTCTCAAAGCAGGTCTAGATCTGGGCCCAGGCTATGTAGCAGAAACATTTTATTTAACCAGTTAGCAGCCTCAGGTCCTGCAGCCCTCCTGGCTGTTCCAAAGTTGAGACTGAGAATGTTGAAGACACCGTGTTTTTGCCTCCTCTTTTAAAGATCTGCTTACATGTGACATTACATGTGATGTCTTTTTCCTTCTAATTACAGTTGTGTGTGTTTTTTAATCTACTCTGCCTCTTTTTAATCATCGGTTCTTGCACTGTGATACTTTTTCATGTACCTACTGTTCGTAAAGGAAACAGTGCTCCTACCTGGGGATGACTTTTCAACCTCTGGGCTGCTTTCTGCAAATGAGAGAACATAAAAATGTTTGGATACGGACAGATTTCCACTTGTACTTGTATCTTAAAGATTTATTTCAGCTGTTAAACAATAGAGATGATTAACAGGACTGAGACAGCATGCCAGGGTCTGCTTCAGGATAGTTGAGAGGGATGATAATGATGATGACGTCTGGAGACTCCTGAAAGTTTATACCTGTACCTTTGTTCGTATTAGACGGCTGAGCTCACTCAGTACGTGGATTCATGCAAAAATCCACGTCTTGTCTACGTGCGTTTACCTTTCTTAGCGTTACCCGGCTCGTCACTGGCGAGCAGGAAGACGTCCTCAGAGCTGCTGTCACTCTGGAGTTTGTCCCGCTGCAGCAGCCTGTCCACTCTCTGGATCACACACTCCAAGCTTTTATCCACGTTTAGCCAAATCTTCTCCTGCACAAATAACCATCAATCAAATCAAACATATATACATGCATATAAAAAACATTATTAACCAAAAGTGGCAGATGGACTCCTCTCTTACCCACTCCTCTTCATGCAAATCTGCCTGCATGGAAGCGCGCTTGTTTTTAGTCCCTTCACTGCCCTCCAGAGGAGCTGTGTGGCGAGAGGGTGAGGTGGTAGCACGAGAGGGCGAGGTGGGGTGACGAGAGGGGGAGCGGGACGGAGAGCGAGAGGAGGGCGAGAGGGAGGAGGAGGATGGCGACGGGGTGCTTTGCTGAGAGAACTCTGGGCGGGCTGCTGCCAGAGCCACGATGGCTGTGGACAGCAGCTTGGAGTCGCACACGGTCACGAGCTGACGAGTCTACAGGAGCAGCGGTGCAGGACAGACGGAGACGGATAAGTTATACTGAGAAATGTTACACTACAGACATTACATGAAAGCACGTTAACACATTAACATTTATTAACTGGCTCTTAAAGGTAATAAAATGAAGCTGAATAAATTTTTCATCCTGGTCAGTCTGTGTTTGTGTGAGTCAGAGGTTGCCTGGCAGTCACAGTGATGTCAGCATTGTCGTGATATATAGTGCTAGTGCACTGGCTGTAATCTGCAACATCATTCATTTATTATTTTTTCATTTCTCTGTGGTTTCAGTGCCCTCTCCTGTGTGTCTCTTCCAGTCACTTCCTGTTTTATTTTGAAGGTTTTTTCTTTACGTCACCTTTTATGTTTTTACTCTGTGCTTTTCTCTGCTTGGTGTGGATTTAATCTGTGTGAGTTCCCTCAGTCCTTGTTAGTTTGTCAGGTTTTTAGAATCCTTTCCTGTATTTTCTTTTAATTCTAATGAATCTTTAACTCTAATGACCTTTTTATCTTAATGTTGCAATTTTTATTAACTGGTCTTCAAAAATAGTTCTCCAGGCTTTCTGAAAGTCTTTCAAAGTATTTCTTTGGAGACTTTCAGTCCAGTCCTTGTACCTGACTGTTGACAGATGAATGTGTTTTTGGCTGTTAAGCCCATTAACACTGACCTATTAATCATTCAAGCACAAAAAAGGAACCTAAATCAAGGGATGAACCGGTGTTGTGTTTACATATAACATAAAACTGAAGAGCTGATTCTAATTCGCAAATTTAGGCACTAATCACAAAACACATAATTTCTTTCCATTACTTTTGTTAAATTTGTCAAAATGCCAAATATAACACTGTTTGACAGGCATAAAATAGCACTTTTGAAAATCGTATATGATTATATGGTGGCTTAAGACTTTTGCACAGTACTGTACATATTAAGTATCCCTGCAGTTCAGTCTTACCTTCTCTGTTAGGATGGCCAGAGTTCTCTCCAAAGCATTGGCTGAGCGCTCCTTGGCAGCTCGGGACAGACGTTCAGTGTAGTAACACACTTGTGTCTTAAGAGTGTTAATCTGACCAATCAGCTCCTTTGCTTTTACAACATCCTGAGGCTGGTATGCCATTGCTTTAGAGCTGGAGCCAGCAGAGCAGCAGGCGTGCATTGATGCGTGTGCAAGAAAGAAAAAGAGGTTACTTGAGAAACAAGTGTGGTTTGGTTTTATCCACTTTTAAAGCTTGTAATAGGATTTAGAGAACCTCACCCCTCCTCTCCATGGGTTCTGATTGAATTAAAAAAAAAAAAGGTTTGTTATAAACTTCAAATGAAAAACAACCACCAAATCCTCACGCAAGTTTCAAACAACTCACTGTTTCCTGGCTTCTTCGAGCTTGTGCAGCAGCTTTCGGAGACCGCAGCCTTTAAAGCCTTGATGATGTGCTGCGGGCGCACCAATAGTTACTACGTCGTACGTCCGGTCTGATTAAAGGTTGGAAAATAAAATTAAGAAGGGAGGAAATCCATGAAAAACATGAATATTAAGTTACAGAAAGCATGCATTAAACATTTGTGGACAAATTACCGTAACCAGACTCTCCCTGTACTCTCATCCTCTGGATATGCAGGTTAGTGGGGATGAACTCCAACTTCCTCTCAGCTTTCAAGGTGCTAGACTTAAATGACGGACCTGTGGGGCAGCAGAAATGAGAAAAAGCAGTTGTTTGTGATTCTGTGTAAGGAAGATGGAGAAAATAATGATTAAAAACCGCTAACAGCTGCACATGATGTCAGAAAGGCTATATTTTCAATGTTGTAACATTTATCTTATTAGGGGGTTGATGCTGTTTACTTCCTGACATCAGGAAACATCCCCAATTGTAAAACATTTTGGTCACATTGTGCAAGACTAATTTTGACATTTAAAATCAGTGTGATGGCCCTTTACAATGTATATTATGGAACTAACCCTTATATTCATGCAGGTCACTTATGGTCTCCTGGTAGGTGAGGATGATGGTCTGGTACTGAGTAATGATCTGCCTCCTGAGGTTCTCCCAGCATGGAGACAGCTCACCCAGTTCTTCCAGCTCGCACACCCTGCACATGCAGTAACAATCAGTGCATCCAGCTGATGCACGGAGCAGCTCACAGAGTGCGTTTTGTGCTGCTCATTCAGTTATAAACTGAACGAGCAAATGAACATAACAGTAAAGCAGTTACAGACATTAAAGTCAACCATTAAGGGAAAGCCTGCGGATATCTCTTCAAACCATTTTCTCTAACCTTTGCCATTTTTGGGGTTCGGAGTACTAAGCAGCATTTTACCCTCAAGCAGTTATTATTTAATCTAGTCTCTAATCTCTATCTCTAATTTAATCTAGAAGAGCTTCACAAATCTAACAAAAACACAATAAGAATGCAAAGTTAAAGGAGCAAATAACACCACAAATAAATAAATTACAGTAATTAGTAATTTACATGGACTAATTTATATGGGATGACCTGTGTCACCTTTATTGGAAAGCTCAAACATGAGTACCCCGGATCCTACAGTATCAGAGAGAAAACTCCTACAATCAAATCCCCTTTTAACAGGAAGAAACCTCCAACAAAACCAGGGTCAGGGAGTAGAAGCCATCTGCTGTCACGTCACCAGTTCGGGTTGAGGGGAAAGAAACAAAGAGAGGATACAGCAGTGGCATATTAACATATGGGGAGTCTTGCAGCAGTCTGAGGATACAGCAGTACAACTAAGGGATGACCTTGTGAGGAGAAGGACTTTAAATTCAGTCATCGGTTTAGAAGGAGCCAACGAAGAGAAGCAAATATAGGAGAAATACGATCTCTCATCCCTGTCAGTACTCTTGCTGCATCACTCTGAGAAAGGATGTTTCTAATTTTAGCAGCATTGCATAGGTGAAAGAAAGCAGCCCTGCATATTTGTGCAATGTGTGCAATGAAGGGCAAATCCTGATATATAAAAATAACTTCAGGATTTCTTACAGTGTTACTGAAGGTCAGGGTAATGTCATCCAGAGTAAGTATCTAGTTAGACGGCATCTTTCTGACTCTTTAGGGTCGAGTACAATCACGTCATTCTTGTCTGAATTTAGCAGAAGAAAATCACAGGATGCATTTATGTCTTTAAGACATGCCTGTAGTTAAATAAGTGATTTGCATCGACTGGCTACTGCATTATCTGCATATCATAGATGATACTTACATATTACTGTGTATCATCTGCAAAATGTGTGCAATGTTTTCTAACAACACTGCCCAAGGGAAACCTGTATCAGATGAAAAGAAAACTACCTGTTTACATGCACAAACTGGAATCTATCAGATTCCCCCCCCCCCAAGTGTCTGTATTAAATAGCTTTGTTTCATGTCTTAATATTTATGACCTAAACAAACTGTGATCTTAAAAGACTGCTTTGACTTCAGCATCAAATTACTGCATTTTTAGAGAAGGGGGATAAAAAGAGATGTATTCATATAAATTCATCAAGCTGAAGCCAAATCACTACTTACAGCCTTCAGACGTGCAGAATTTATTTTGTGTGGATGATTACATTTTATACGTACAGACAATTGTGTCCGCTACATAGCATTAGGTACTGCTGGCTACATAATATGACCATTAAAAAAAATAAATTACATTAACTTACTTGTACAAGTTTAAGTTTTTCTTACACAGAGCAAACAAACTGGGTTGCTACGACAACTACAGCACTTTGATCCCCTCAATCAAACAGGACATAATAACATTTTGATGTAAAATTGTAAAGAATTCCATCAATTACAGTCTGAAGTCCAAACCAGAATCAAACCATTTGAACAATTACAGAAATAAGACTGAAGAAAATAACCAGGAGAAACACTGAAGCAGTACTCTGACTTCAGCAGGTCTACACTGTCTGTGTTTAGCCAATATGGAGAAAAGCGACAATGCAACAGGCGAAGTAACAGTTTAATGCATCATCTCAGGCCTGAATACCTTTTTATTTACCTACAGTTTGTATGACACAACCTTGTGACTATTATACAGATGCTTGCTAATATTTGTTCTCAGTGTTGAGTGACTGTATTTACTGAAACAGCTAAAACGGTTCAGTTGTGTGAGTTAAGACCTATATTTTTGAGTGTTTACAGCATTGGGATGGGTCAGTATTTTTACCTGTCACATGTATACTTTGTGTTTTTCAGTCACTTGAAACAAATGAGCCGGATTTTGCTGCCCAGCAACACGCACATGCTCCCAACAGCATGCTGCACAGCCTGCAACAAGCCCTTCTAGACTCAAAGAAGGAAAACCAGGAGGTGGCCGCAGAAAATGCTGCTTTGAGGCAGCAGCTCACCAGAAAAGAGATCAGCTGGGAGAAAGAAAGAAAGAAGCTGCTTATGTTGCTAGGAGGCATTAACAAAGAAATAGCCTCTAAGACTGAGGATATTGGGAGACAAACTAAACCAATCAAGAATCTTCTCAGTCCATGAACAAAACGATTCATTGCAAACAAAGACACTGAAACCAATAAACTGGCTTAAAATCATTCACTGATCAATGCGTGGGTACACAGATAGATGGATGGCAAAACATCTGCTTACTAGGCATCACCTAAGCTAATTTGAATCTCTGCTCCTACACATGTTTGTGAAGTTGTGGAGTATTTAAAATGTAAAAGCTAACTGTACAAACAAGAAGCATGTGCCAACCAAACATGCTAGTTTCACCTGATAGCTTAGCGATCCAGCCTCCTATCCAAATGTGATCACTTACAGCTTCAAAATGCCAAGAAGGTAAAAACTAAACCAGAGGCTTCAAAATCCACAAACCAACTGGCGACAATACGGAACCACGTCCATCTTTTATATACAGTCTATGGTAGCACGCAGAGAACGCTTTCTTAAAAGGTTCGCATTTATTAGATGTTGACATCACTTCAAAAAGCATCAACACATCTTTCACATTATACCTGACAGCATCCTCCTCCAGCAGCAGTTTGACATACTGTCGAGGAATATGCAGGGAGAGGACGCTCTCTGCCATCTGCTCCAGGATCCGCAGGTGGTTACCATCCGTAGTGGGGAAACGGTACGTCCGTGACATGACGCCGCCAAACACTAAAACAAGGAAAAATATAAATGAGCACTGCCATTGTTACTGCCAGCAAACTACATGTTACTGGTTGTGAAACTTTCCCATAACTCGGAGTAGCAACAGCTCACATAAGAGTTCACTCACCAGCCTTCAGCAGCGGATCTTTACACAAAGAGGACGACTTGGATTTGATGCCCATGGATTCAGTTAGGCTTTCATCCACAGGCAGAACCATCTGAGGCACACATAAACAACAATGTTTGCATAAAGAAGGATGTGCTGCTGACCTTTACATTACCAAAAAAGTCAGAAAAAGCAGGAAGTTCAATAAAATTGTTTTATATTGTTTTAATGAATTCAAGCACATTCACAAGCCCGTGGCTGTTATTCCTGGTATGTTTCATGTACTTTGACATCAGGAAAAAAATTAAAAGTAAAACAGGAAATTGTCTCAATGTATCAATTAACAAAAAATAATACATTTTCATACTTTAATTTCAAATATTGCCACAAACTATAAAACAAAGTCTCATTCGAAAGTCATTTTTGTGAATTCCTACCCTTCCATTAACAGTATCCCCCCTCTGTAATCTTGCGACAGGAGCTCTCTGCTCACGTTTCTCCTCTATCTGCCAGGCAATGACAGTGATGTTGCCCACGCGCTCGTTCTCCGCTGACCTGACAAATCAAGCGATAACCAAGTCAGTGCAACATCCCCAAAAACCCAAATGTGACCTGCAGTTCGTAACACAGAAAAGTCACATTGTGCTCTGCGTGCCTGTTACCTGAGAGTCAGGTGCAGTCTGTGGTGCTTGTCCTGCAGCAGCTCCTTCACGGAGAACATGGCAGAGCCGAGCATGTACATCTGTCACATAAAAGCACACAAACCGAAAGGATTTAGAGGGTTTTACCCAGATGAGCGTCAACTATGAAGGATTTGTTAAAGAAGAGCATTATTTACTTTTGCAATGGAAAATCTAAAGACAGTTTATTGACTTTGTAAGAAATTGTCTTGGCGGGGGTGGGGGGGTTACCGTGCCCTGTGAGCGGTCCTTTACGTCATAGACTGAAAGCTTGACCTGCGTCTGCTGAGTGATCAGAGAGTCCTGAAAGAAAGCTATACTGCTCAGGAAGATGGGGTTACTGGTGCCCTGAAGACAGAGAGACGAGGGGAAAAGGCTGTGTAAGCATCCAACGGCAGGCAGGAAGTGACAGTGAGGTAGAAGGTAGCATACCTCTATGATTTCAGTCTGAGCGTGTTTAGTCCAGAAGGCCTGGGGCGGAGTGGTGCAGCTGACGGCCACAAAGCTGGTCGGCTTACGGTCCAGTGCAGGAGTCACCAGCTCACTGCAGGCTGCAGGGACATTTAAACACAGGCGATTACAAACTGGGGGATTTAACAGTGGGATGGTCTGTAATCTGTAGCAATGGGAGGATTTAAATATAGTATGTTGGAGTAGTTAGTACTTGACAAGCAGCAGCTGTTGAGTAATTCTTTAGTGGATAAAAAATAAATAGGAGCCAGTAATTATGGGGACACATCATGTTTATGAGTTTTTCTTAAACTGACTGAGAATGAAAAAACAAAAACACAGCATCGCAGTCAAATCATCATGTTTTAAAGTAGAATATTTAAACATTTTTAGCCAGTTAATGGTAGTGAGGCAAAATATTTTTTTAAAACTGCTGAACTATTATCCCCTTAGTTTCTGTTTCTGGCCTCATTTCTCTCTCTGTCTTATTTTTTGCTCTCTTACTGCTTATTAGGGAACTTTCTGGCTCTTCAGCTGCGAAACGCTCTTAAATGTTCACTAACTAGCTGACTGACTATCAGCGTTCACTGAAAACAGTGAGCTGAAAACTCACTGCAAAAAAACAAAGATAGTATTTTGGATATAGAGTTCTTATTCAAGATGTTCTCCTCCTTGTTGTTTATCATTTTTCACCTTGACTTTCATGTGTATTAAATCTTTGGTTCATAGTTTCAGTTTAATACTGCTCCTCAGTATTTTCCTGTACCATTCTGTGTCAACTCCACTATTTTAAGTTCATTCATGTGTCCATGTTTCACTTCCTGTTTTATTTTGATACTTGTCTCTAGTGTCCCGTGTTTAACTTTACTTCATTTAACTTCCTCGTCTATCTCATTGTCTATGATGATGTTCACCTGTATCTTGTTAGCTTAACTCTGGGTTTCAGCTTCCTCACCATCTTGCAGACTTTGTAATTCTGGCCTCTCAAATCATCCTAAATAAAGGTTTGTTTTTTGTCTATGTCTGCCTCACTGCATCTGCATCTAGCAATTTATGCTGAGCAGTGGGACGATCTAAAAAATGCTTAAATGCTGCACAGAGTTGAGGATAAGCAGCACCTTACTCCAAAGTCTTAATGACAGATTAGTGTAGCTTTGTAGGATGATGCATCCCTATGTCAAAGGAATCATTTTGAAACACCCAAACAGTGCATTCGAGAAGAGTTAACCAGCTGTGGACTTCAGATAGCTGCAGACATATGATGCATAAATGAGTTTTTGGTTTTGGAGTGTTGGCAGCACTGTGACTTGTTAATATGCTTTAGAGGATTAAGGAACATCAACAGAGACAAAATCCAGAGACAGCAGTGGAAGATGATATGTGGTTTAAGAGTTAAAAAAAAGTTTCAATATTTCCTTATTGTGGGGATTTTTATTGTGCTGTGACTAATTAAATTAACTGCCAAATGAAGTGCTTATGGGTGTCTCCAAGATGGCTGCTGAGTGGTGAGTCCTGCTTCTACAGGGACTCTGATATCAAGCATTAGCTGCATAAATGCTCGTGCATTTGTGGATCGATCAAAATAAAATAATTTGAACACTACCATATTAATTCTAGTAGAACATAATAAACAGTCTGGTGCATCAGTAAGGTGCAGCAACAATATCTACAAACACATCCTGAACATACCCACGCTGAACTCCAGCACCGGCTCATCAGGGTCCTGACTGCTGCCTGTGGGGAAGAGAGCGAAACAGAGATGAGCAGAAGCTCTTTACAGTTTTGTTATCAATGAAGTAAGGTTACCATGGTAGCAGTTACTTGGTTACCTGAGAGAGCCAACCCCATCATCTCAGCAGAGAGATCAAACGTATTAGCCCGGTAGACCGACCATGGCCGATGGCGGGGGCTGCGCTCCTTCCCAGACATGGTGGTTTCAGGTCAGGGCTGAGGATTTTGTTTTTGAGTAAAAAAAGGCCTGAAGAGCAGAACAATGTCGAGCAGGAACAGAGTCAAAACTCTTGCGTAAGCCTTCTTATGACGTGTGTGCGTGTGGATCTGAGCGGTCACACTTTTGTCACTGTGGAACCTGACAGAAAGAAAGAAAACGAGGCAAATCAGACAGAACTGGACATCTTCAGCTCTTTGATACTGACATCAAACTCATCATCACGACAGCAGCTGAGCTCCGAAAAATAGCAATGTGCTCGCAGTTAGTCACATAAAGGAAGCCACTTTGCAGCACACATGCTCAAAATCCGGTTACATTCCTCTTTTTTTTCACAGGGTTAAAGGATGAATAACTAATAATAGCTCGATGATGTTTCCACAGATGCTTCATTCTGAGGCGAACGGCGCTGTAGGTTTTGCAACTCTGTGTCATTGCTCTAAATATTTTTATCCCCATGTTAACGTGCTAATACAGGCGGCGAGAACATTTTCTGAGAGAAAAAGTGAGACTTCACACAGCTGTAGAAAAAAACAGCACTGCAGCACACTGAATTGACGTCCTGATGCTATTCGTGCTTCCTGGTTTTAGACAAACCTAATAACCAACACAGGAACAGGGAGTCAGGTAAAGAAAATCAGAAATGCTCACATAGAAAACAGACGTAACAGAAAAACTCATAATCTCCACAACCTCTCAAACCACGTTCACAAAACTGGCTTGTAGATGTGATGCACTTGTCTAAATCAAGTGATAGGTCTGTACACTGATAATTGCACTATCAGGTTTAAATAGCAACAATGCCGTTTACTTCACTCTGATAGAGCATTTTATTCACAATTTAACTGCAAATACAACAATCACCATTTCACTGCTGACAATACAAAAGAAACAGCACGTAGGGTTTGTTGATTTCCTGCTGATGCTGCACCTGCCAAAATTATTCACTACAGCAGGAAACTAAAGCTGTGCCAAGTGTGCCAGCAGAGGAGATCTGGCTCCAGTGCAACATTAACAATCTCCCCCTGACTTCATCTTCTTCCAACTAACAGAAAGAGACAAAAGATTAAACCACTGCTGATCTAGATCTGTTGGAGACGTGGATCTACATTCACGGGTTATTTTTTATTATCAGTTAATCTGGAAATTATTTTCTTAAATGATTAGTAATAAGTTTATTGTTTGGGTTAACTGTTTTCTTTAACTTTCAGTCTGAAAAACAATTTTTATTCAGGCTAAATGCTTAAAGAAATCAGTGAAACCACAAAAATAATAACATATGGTTAAAAAAAATAGAGCATTGTCGGTATTTTAAGTTAAGTTTTTTAAGCCATCCCTCATTTCTTTATAGTTTATTCACAAGGATCCAGATTTTATTTTAATATTCAACTTTGCAATTGTTCACCAGGCTTTGAGGAAGCCTTTCAAATTATTTCTTTGGACCTTTTTTCATTCGTTTTCAGTCCGGTCTTTGTACCTGATAATATTTAGAGGAAGATTTCTTTGTTTGTTAAGCAATGTTAAGTCATGTCCTTAAGAAACAGGAAAAAATCCAGGAAAGAATGACACGGGGCCTGAGAGATGCATCTGCCTTCAGTTGATCCATGTGCTGCTCCTAGCAGGAGGAGGGACAGTGAGCGTCCACAGCTACCTGTAAAACACGGTGGAGGCTCTGTCGTGGTTTAGGATCACTTCAAAGGATCTTGTCAAAAGGGATGGATTCAGAAAAATACTGTCTGATTTTGATCAACGCTGCACATATTTCAGTAAATCACAGCACCTCCTCTTCCTAGAAAAATATTTTAGAAAAGAGGGCTGACACAGTTCTCCATAGTGAGTACACGTCTCTTCTGGTGTGCAAGTAATTAAAGCTGTTTCTATATCTATTTTTGTCCTGTGAGCTGACACACTGTCGCAATATTGTTTTCTGCAGTAAGCGCTCTCCTTTCAGCAAAGACAGAGGAGAAGAGATTTGAAAGCAAAAAGCCTCGGTAAGGAATACTGTGTGCCAGAAATGCATGAAGCAAACGTGTAATGTTAAGAGAAATGAAAAGGATTCAGCAAGTGGTCCGATGAGCTGCTTCAAATTCCTGTGAGATGTCAGACTCCGTTAACCTCTCTGGTATATGTTTGCTTACACAACTATACAACCTGCCTTTGCTCAGCGCGTTCATCTGTCTCTGTGTGTTGCTGTTTATTTGATGCTACACTGATGAGGGGAGAACATCTGTGTGTGAGTGTTTCTGTCCATTCATGTGTGAAGACCTCTGCAAAGGAAGTCTATTTTTACACATGAATCTCTCTGACGTCACACGACACGTGCAAATGAAAACGCGGCGTCCCGGCGACACACACGCACAGCGCTAGAACTCACCTCACACACATACAGTTCAGTCAGCGTGATTCTCCGTGGTAGTTTAATTCCTGTCTTCACACCTTCATGTGAGATCTAAACAAATGACAATTACAGCATGGATGCTCTGCCTCATTAGGCTGTGTAGGAGTCATTGACAGTGGGGTTGGCATTTAGCACGCTGTAATCGCCACTGCCTGGGGCATTGTGGGAAGCTCTCTAGGAAACCAATAGAGGATCTAACGCAAAGCCACAGGGAGCGAAGGATCATCTTCATTTCATCTGTCTGACGGTCATCAGATACACGCATTTCACATATGTGGGGCTGGAACTAGTGCTGAAACAACCACTTTCCAATCCAATTAAAAGACTTAATCATCATTAGAAGTGATGAATGATAATCACTTACTAAATATTTACGTTTTTACTTTTTCAGCTGCTGTTTTGGCAAAAGATGCTATTTGATGCTGTGAATTTTCCCCATTTTTCCCCACAAATTTCTGCTATATTACACAGAAGGTTCCATTTTCTGAACTTCAGGGTTATATTTTTAAAATGTTTATAAATCCAACCAGCAGTCTAAACCTTCATGTCTGTCACATCTTGAAACAACAGCTCATAGTATAGCTATAGTAGGACAGTGGGAAGCAGAATAAGTAAGTAAATTGTAAATTGCAAGTAAAGTTTACTAGCAATTTACAATCCATACACGCAAAATGAAGTGGGAATTTGGTGGTAAGTTTCACTAAGACTTCCTTTGGATCCTGTTACATTATTTAATTAAACCATTATTTAAGTAGCTTTTCACTCCTTTTCACTCGGTTTGAACTTCAGCAGGTCGCCTCGAGCTAGATCAGCTCATTTATGCTAGCGGAGGAGATTATCCCCACTGCGAGAGTCACCAC
>NW_024582793.1:136681-173916 GCF_018398535.1 Haplochromis burtoni
GGGGAGTGGAACTGGGAGGAGACTTGACAGAAATTGCTTTGTTTTTTACTTTATTGTTAGTTAATTGTTGAATGTAGTAGCGCAGCAAACACACCAGACTGGGAGAGCAGCAGGAGTTCTCATTTTAAACCTAAATAACTGCGAGTCAGCCATGAATTATCAACAGCAGGTAAGTTTCTATCTATCTATACTGACTGGACACTTTTACCTTCAGCGCTGCTTTGATTCTTTAATTCCTCCTGCCATTCAACAAGGTGCTGGGAACATTTCTCAGAGATTATGGTCCATGTTGACACGATAGCGTCACACAGTTCCCCATCCATGAGGTGTCCCCGAATCCCAAAGATGCTCTTTTGACTGAAATCTCGTAACATTTAGTTCAGAGGACTCAATATCATGTTCATGAAACTAGTTTAAGATGATTTGAGCTTCCAGATTTATTTTCAGTAGACGGGTACACATGCTGGTTGTGGTGTTTAAACGGTGCTTAGCTGGTGCTTAGGCCCAAAGTGTGCCAGAAAAGATCCACCACACCATTAAACCACTAGAAGCCTGAACTGTTGGTTTATGGAGGATGGATCCATGCTTCCATGCTGTTTATGCCAAATTGTGACCCTAATGCCCGGATGTTGGAGGAAAAGTTGAAACTCACTGAATCAGGCAACGTTTTGCCCCTCTTCTATTTCTCAGTTTTAGTGAGTCTCTGTGAACTTTAGCCTCAGTTTCTTGTTCTTAGCTGACAGGATTGTTACTCAGTGCGGTCTTCTGCTGCTATAGCCCATCTGTTTAAGGTTTTATGCGTTGTGCCTTTAGAGGTGCTCTTCTGCATACCTCTGCTGGTATTTGAGTTGCTGTTGCCTTTCTATCAGTTCAAAGTATTTTGACCGCTACTTTGAAACAGGGAACCACCGCTCACACTCTCTGTAAACACTAAAGACAGCTGTATGGAAAAATCCCAGAAAATCCGCATTTTCTGAAAAACTCAAACCAGCCCGTCTGGCAAATAATACAAATACAGTATAATAGTTCTGCAACATTAAATGTATTCAGATGCTGACTGAAACTGGGTAAGTTTTACCTCTGACAAGCAGATTGCCTGTACTAAAAAAACAAACGTGTCAGCCACTTTCTGTAATGTAGCTGAACCTGTTATCTGGGTACACGGGGAGTGGTAGTGGGTGGAGATGTGTCACTACTTGCTTCTTTTATTCTAATTATTAACTGTTATTAACACAGATTGATAACATTGTGTCCACTGCAAAATTTGGAGACTTGATTGAGTTTTCCTACCCACTCGGATATTCGCACTGGGCCATCTATGATGACGATGGACATGTAATCCATTTTGCGGTTGCAGGTGAGTAAAACACGTGTGTTCATTGCATTCATTAAACAGGCAAATTATTACACTAACATTTCTTGTTTCCTTTTTTTTTTCCAAGATGAGAAGCAACTAATGACAACTGTTCGTACTTATCTGCAAAAAATCGTGCCAGTATGTGGGGACCTTCTCCTTGGAGAAACCAAGATTCGCAGAGTCCCTGTTGGTGAGGTCAATGTCCCACATGGAGCCCATGCGTTGGTCAGTAACAATCGCCATGCCTTCACACCTTCAGCACCTGAGGATATGAGGCTACGCCGTGACGCCCTTCTCAATCAATCCCTTCCATATAACCTTTTTACTCTAAACTGCGAGCACTTTGCCACTTTCATACGCTACGGGAAAGCTGTGTGCAACCAGGTAATGCCGTCACTCGAAAAAACTTCTGATTATCATTTAAGATGTGGTAATACACTGGCCTTCATGTGCTTGAAATCATGCATGATAATGTTGGGACATGCTCCTAATGAGAATATGAACGGTTTCCTGGGGGATCTCCTCCTAAATCTGGACCAGAGCGTCACAGAGGACAATCTGAGGTGCAACCTGACTGTGTTGGATGGACTGAAGCATATTGTCCCACAGGTGCTCTACTGGATTTAGGTTAGGTGAGCATGGGGGCCAATCAATGGTACCAAAACCTCCCTCCAGGAACTAGCTGCATTCTCTAGCCACATGAGGTCAGACACTGTTTGCAGCAGGAGGAACCCAGCACCCACTGCACCAGCAGAGGGTCTTACAGTGGATCCAACGACTCTATCCCGATACCTAATAGCAGTCATGTGCCGTTGCCCAGCCTTTAGAGGTCTGCGTCGCTCCATGAATATACCTCCCCAGACCATCGCTAACCCACCACTAAACCGTTCATGCTGAACAATGTTACAGGCAGCATAATGTTCTCCACAGCTTCTCCAGACCCTTCTCTCATCTGTTAAAAGCACAGCAAACAAGTGATGGATCTGCCAGTATTATATGGAAAGTACCAATGTGGCTCCACAGTGCTGAGCAGTGAGCACAGGGTACACTAGTGAATGTCAGGCACTCAGATCACCCTCATGAAGTCTGATCGTGATTGTTTAGTCAGAGGCATTCACACTGTGTCCTGTTGGACATCACTTTGTAGCTTTGGCAGTTCTCATTCTGTTACTCCTTCTACAAAGGAGCAAACAACAGACCTGCTGATAGGTTAACGACTTTCTGCAGCCCTGTCTAGCTCTCCTAGAGTAACTGCCTGTCTTATGGAATCTCTTCCATGTTCTCGAGATTGTGCTGGGAAACACACTGATGTGGACTACCTATGCAACCTCTGTAGGGTCCAGATAGCACTTCATGCTATGAGTAACGACACTGACCCCAGCCAAATGCAAAAACCAGTCGTAAATAAGGAGGAGGGGAAAAATTCCAGTAGTATACCTGTAAAACCATTCCTGTTTTGGTTGTTGTCTCATTGTTGCATCTTTAATGCACCTGTTGTCAATTTCATTAACACCAAACCAGCTGAAACTGATTAACAACACTGTCTGCCACTTAAATAACCTGATCAGTATCCCAGATGTTAACAGACTTCATGCAGTACTCTGGTTAAAAAGTCTTCCTTTAAGTTGTTTGAGCAGCGTACAACATGAGAGAACATCAACAGCTTTGTCATCTGGACTGATTTATGAACTGCACTTCATATATCAGTCGGTACTGGAAATTTTACAAAACCAAATATGTTTTATATTAACAGGAAAATGGTCAGATTATTATTAGCAGTAGTAGAAGTATTGTGAGTATGAGTGCTAATCGTATTAATAACACGGTTATTCTTTCTTTAGATCCCTGCAAAACCCAAGAATGAAGAGTGCACAGGAGCAACTACAGTTTTCAAAGACATTGTCAACTCAAAGCAAACTGATTAGAAACCTTTTCATTTCTACATATATAAACTTGTGCGGTGCCTCAGTTTGGTCTTTCTGAGTCACATCACCGTAAATATCCAACATGTTCTCTTCGTCTGGCCCTCTATAGAGCTTAGCCTGGTTATTTTTTTATGAAGCCACTTATGGGATTGGCAGTATGCACTGCAAGGTTTAAACTTACTTGTTTTTTGCCCTTATTTATTCATTTGCAAATGCTTAGTTGAAACCGATAAATATTTTTTCTCAGCAAAATATCTTTAATAATTCCTCCAGAGAAAAAAACAATCTTGGGATTCATAATTTGGCCGAGCAAAAGCCCTGAAGCTATAAGGTTCACCACGACAAACCACACGCTGGCAAGCTGAAAGCACGTGATGATTATAACGCCAAAAGATAACGTGTGATAAAAAAAACAATGTAGATACTGATGTTCTACTGATGTTCTCATATAATATATCAGATATATTTTTCTGTTCAGTCACAAAACATAAACAAATTCACCTAACATTTGTTATTTGTATTTATTTACTTGTTTACTCATTTACGCTCTGAGGCTGCTGGGATCAACTGCTTCCAACAGAGAAGCTGCAGGGAGCCCTCTGGTGGATGAACTATGCAACATCAACACTCAGTGTGGTGAAGGGTGTTTCTCCCATCTTTTCTTAACTTTGAAAAAAAAAAAGGTTCCTTTAACAGCTGTTATAAATACTGATACCAATAAACATATATTGGATTAATGACCCAAGAACACCAATGGGTTGTTTCTGGTCTCAGGGATGACCACAGTGTATAAGTAGCTGATTTCCTCTCTTTGACATAATTTTATGCTGACGTTAAAAGTGTGTGCAGCTTACCTCGCTGTATAGCTGCTGTCAGTAAATGTGGTTTTATGCATATTTTATCTGAAAGCAAACTACCTGAAACAGTGTATTAAGCAAAAGTCCACTCCAAGATCTCAAACATCCACCAAAGCTGATGACAACAACAATCTTGCAATGTTAATTTGGTTTTACTGGAGTTCAGCTGAAGAAGATGATAAGGGTCAAAATGAATGCAAGTTTCTGTCCTGCACCAGAGGGATGAAGTCAGACAGCGTGTCAGCTAATTCTTCATCGTCATCCTAAACTGAGCAAGAGGATAAATCCAGCTGCTGTCCTGAGGGTGACATCTGACCCCAATCACACACTAAAGAGACCCTGTTTCTGTTTTCTAGCTGAACAGTGTGGCAACAAACATGGTGAACATGCTGCAGGGAAGCAGGTGAAATGGTGTGTAGTAAGTGCGGAGATTCTGGAGCTCCTGAGTCCACTGGGATGCTTTGGAAACAAATGTGTCCCAGTTTGTTGGGCTGGCGGCTCACCCCCTGCAGGTGCTGTCAGCACCGGCTGCACTGCAGCGCTTCCACAGCTTCTCCTCCTTCTCCTCATCCCTTTGTGATCAATCCTGTGTTTTTCTTTTGTTTTTGTTTTCTTTTTGTTATTTAAGCCAACTTCCTTTCCCTTGTCCCTCTGTAACCTCAATGTTCTTCTTCATTTCCATTTATTGATTCAGATTCAGTCCAGAGCTGGCCTGTGCCTCGCTGCTCTCCCTTGAATCTGGTCTACAATCAGCTTACCTGGCATATGGAAATGTCTGTCACAGCCACGTGCACATGGATGCACCAATAATCAGCTGTAAAATGCTCTCTGATCAAACTGACTGAAGAAGAGGAGAATATGCAAATGATTTCAACCCAAAGAGAACATTTTGAAAGCGGGAAAAAGAAGTCATCTTCAGACAACTGAGAATTATAAAGGAAGCTCAACTACGATGAACTGCTTTAGGTTATGTTTCAACCAAATGAATAAGGGGGAATAAGTCATGGATTTCCCTCAACACACTAGGCAGAACGTGGCAAATCTGATTTGTTCAATCAAAAATACTCCTCTCAAACACACATGAGCACAGGACAGAAAGGGCAGACAGAAGTGAATTCCCAAAGAACCCAGTGCCTGCTCTGTTATGAAAAGAGTGGCTCAGAAGATCAAATTTAATCCTTTCCCCGCCTCTTGGGAACATCAGGGAGGACTGTAGCTTCATAAAGCAGTAAATATGATACTGGATGCAACCAGTGCATTATAAAAAAAGCCCCCAACATATAACCTCATAATATCAGATACACACTCTTTCAGGCTTCAGCAGAAAGCTGGGTGTTATTCAGCAGGCAGCCTGCGTGGAAATAAACAACAGGCCGAAGCTTCCCACTACAAATCTATTTATGGAAGGTTTAGCCAATGACAGGCCCATTGACACCATACTTTAAGCGTGGATATATGCTCATTCACCGACACTACCAAATAATAACAAACATTGCGTCATTATGTCTGCTGATGCTCACTGAGGGAGGCAGCAGCACGGTGCTGCGGGTTGTGACCCACAGCTCGTTTAGCACTGTTTTAAATTAAAAACAAATCAGCTGCACACATTTTATTTTATTCATTTGTTTTTTGCTACGACTGTAAAACACGTATTATTGTGATCCCGCTGAGAGGCGGTGCTCTCGCTTTGAGACAGCTTTCATACCCGGGAGCAAAAACCCTCGAGAAACCGTGAAATAATAATACGAGGAATGAGAAACAAACACAAATGTCTAACCTTCAAGAGAAAAGCGATGGTTTCTTGTCATGCTGATGAGCATCCTGCGCGCATCGACGATGTCTGCAGTCGAGACTCGCCCCGACTCCCTCTGACACATCAGAGACGTAATACCTACATAGATGGTAATGCCTCCTCCGTCCACTGGGGGGAGATGTCGGCCAGGATTTATTCTCTCCAGGCTTCGTTAAAAGACATTCAAAGCTCTCTTTTAAACGTTGGCTGCCTTTTCCCTTTTTGTTGTGCGTTCTGTCAGAGTTTCTCTGTGTTTTTCTATCCAGGGACAGTTTTACTCCATTCGCAGTGATCTTGAGATCACTGTCATCCTGAGAAATGAAGCTGCTGCCAGTCAGGACATCCATGAACTGCATCTCACAGCTGTACACAAAACAATCCCAAATAATGTTTTTGATGATTGACTAACAAAAAATTTTTCGTCTTCGTTAAACAATCTTTAAACTATCCCTCTAAATTAAATTCAGTGAGTCCTTCGGTGTCATTCAAATCAGTTTCCTCTGCAGGATATATATATATATATATATATATATATATATGGTGGCACCATTCATTCTTTTTTAATGATCAAATGATGCAATTAAATGTTAATTTATGGAAAAAAAAAACATTTTGCAATAGAAGGAATCATGAGGGGTGTTGTGATCTTTCTTTTTTCCTGTGATGACTTGAGTGTACCCATAGACCTTTGTTATTTGTCATTTACACGTGATTTATACGTGAAAGCTGAAACTTCTGTTACCGAAACTCGCCACTGGCCCCTGAACGGCACAGAAACGCCTCGTCCCACCTTTTTTATCTACCTCAGGTGACGCCCAATCAGAGCAGGGCTCGAGGTCTCACCCAATGAGTATCGAAACTCGTGGACTCAGGTAGATCGCAGGTGTGTCGTAGTCCGGCACTGTGAAGAAGACTCGATCATCCAAGGCCAACTTTTGTGAAGTTGGTTAGAGTTATTGAATCTTAACAGCGCTGATATTCACGCCAGTTTGGATTATTGTGAAACTATTATTTAATTTTTGCACTATGAATTTAGTTTTTATCAGACAAGCTGGGACTCTGCTGTTTATTTGCATGATTTTAATTCTTCTGCATGGCTCCAGAGGCGAAATACCTTCTAAACCAATTGCAGCCACGATTTTGCCAACGGTTAAGCCTAATGATGGAGTCCAGACTTATGCAGAGGACCAGAAAAATAATTTACCCGTGTTTACAATGAATTATCCAAGAATCCAGATTCCCTTTGAAATTACTCTTTGGGTGCTGCTGGCTTCTTTTGCAAAAATTGGTGAGTAACAGTCCCATATGTGCCAACAGGTATGGTTTCTCATCTTGCTGCTCCCTGTGACCTTTTTTCCTCCTCTTTTCAGGTTTTCATGTGTACCACAAGATCACCATCTGGGTGCCTGAGTCGTGCCTTCTCATCAGCATCGGCCTGATAGTGGGCGCTATCATGCACTCTGTTCACGAGGAGCCCCCCGCTGTGCTCACCAGTAATGTCTTCTTCCTCTACATGCTGCCCCTAATTGTCCTGGAGTCAGGCTACTTCATGCCCACCAGGCCTTTCTTTGAGAACATTGGCACGGTTCGTTTCAAATCAGGCACTGTTTCTCTAACTCGGGTCAGCTTCCTGCTCAACTTTGACAGTTTTATTGCTGTTTTCATGCAGGTGTTCTGGTTCGCCGTGGTGGGGACGCTGTGGAACAGCATTGGCATCGGCATCTCTCTGTTCGCCATATGCCAGATTCCGGCCTTTGGCGTGCAAGACATCAACCTCCAGGAGAACCTGCTTTTCTCTGCCATCATCTCGGCCGTGGACCCCGTGGCCGTGCTGAACGTGTTTGAGGACGTGTCTGTGAACGAGCAGCTCTACATCGTAGTGTTCGGAGAGTGCCTCTTCAATGATGCTGTCACTGTGGTGAGTGAGCGGATTGCTATTTGTTATTAAAACACTTGACTGTGAGCAAGGGGCAATTGCAAACTGTTCTTGTGTGTCAATTGTTTTGTTCCAGTGACAAATACACAGCCAGGTACCCAGCACAGCAGTGCAGTTTACTCTTCTGCATGTGCTCCACAAAGAGTATATATTTAGCATTTTACACTGATTTAAGAATATTTTTTGCTATTTCTCTCTATGTCACAGTCTCATACATGTAGTTTCCTGTGGAGACCATTTCAACCACCACCCACCATTTACAGACATGGTTAGGCATTTAATTTCATGACTATTACAATAAGCTCAGGTTTCATGAAATACTGGTCATATTTGTGTTTTCCCTTCTCTTCTCCGGGTTGCATGTACGAGGACAGAATGTGTGGGAGAGAACCGTCTGTGTGCTGGCAAGATTTCTAAACAGAAATTACTCAGGGAGGAAAAACTGAAGTAAGGGAATGTTATACACATTAAACAAATGTGTCTATAAAGCACAATTCAGTCCGTTTGCTCAGATGCTGTCAAACCAGTTTCTGGTCGCAGTTACATTTGTTTGTGTGGGTTTGTCCACATGTAGTTTGTCCACAAACTCAGGGATTTAATAAACTCAGAGGAAAGACTCCCACAGCCATAAGAAGCAAACAAAACTTCATTTGCTGTTAATGTTTTCTCCCAAACAGAACAATAGTCTGACCTTGTTAATCTCAGAACTAATCTTTTACAGACAGGCCTACGTGTGAGCCTCTTTGTTAGTGGTGGCTTTTCTATGTGCAAAGAATCGTTATTGTCTGTGTCTTGAACTGGATCTGATGGTCTAGCAGAACTTTTTCCTCTTCATCTTGCATTTAAGTCGTTAATTATCTGCACACGATGATCCCTTTTTATCCAGTTTTGGTACACATCATGCATTTAAAGTTTAAAGTACTCAGTTTTGAGAAATGCAGTGAAATGGTGTGGCTAAATACGCCATCGGGTTCATGCGAGTCAATGTTAGTCACGTGTTTTCATGTAGCAAAAGCTTCATACTGCCCAGGCAGGAATGGTAGATTAAGGAGGAACAAAGCTGGTTACTTTACCTAATGCACCTTTTCCATGACTCAGTCAGTATGTTTGGTGAAAATCTGATTATCAAGTTGCAAACAATGCAGAGTAAATATTTCCAGTAAATCACTCTTATCTGGAAAGGCGTCATTAGAAGCCACAGCGCCTGACACCACATCTGACCTCTGACTAGCATATGTGGGATATGGTGCATAGGTGCAAGAAAGAAAGAAAGTGTGCATATTTATTTATTAATTTTTTAGGTGTTGTACAACATGTTCAGCTTTGTTGCGGAAATGCCGGTGGTGGAGCCGGTGGATGTGTTCATTGGAGTGGCGAGGTTCTTCATTGTGGGGCTCGGTGGGATGGCATTTGGCATCCTGTTTGGCTTTGTGGCAGCCTTCACCACAAGATTCACCTCCAAGGTCCGAGAAATCGAGCCACTCTTCGTATTCATGTACAGCTACCTGGCCTATCTGGTGGCAGAGCTGTTTGCCATCTCATCCATCATGGCGTGAGTAGGTTTTATAACATTTACAGAATTAAAGAAAGAAAGAAGAATAACACAAAGTTTACCCAAATACTCCCCACAAACCCTCTGTGCCCATGTGCTTCTGCAGCATTATAACCTGTGCCCTCACCATGAAGTACTACGTCGAGGAAAACGTCTCGCAGCGTTCCTGCACGACCATCAGACACGTGATTAAGATGCTTGCCTCTATCTCGGAGACGCTCATCTTCTTCTTCTTAGGGGTCGTCACCATCACAACTGACCACGAGTGGAACTGGGGCTACATCCTCTTCACGCTGCTGTTTGCTTTTGTATGGAGAGGTCTGGGTAAGGAAATGACCGGCGTTATCTGTGTCGTGTTAAAGCTCAGGTTTTTGTTTGACTGCAGTTATCTAGTGGAGCAAAGGCTGAGAGCTACTGCTGCTACATGTGCAAAGAAATGCAAGGAAGACAGAAAGTGCTGCTAAGAAAATAAGCTGTGAATGTAAAACTGACAGGTAATCTTTTAATGTGGAATCTAGCCAACCAATATTGAGCCCAGGATGTCTTCTCAGTCTGTTTTGGTTTCCACCAAAAACCACCAAAACTTTGGTCAAAAACCGAGAGCTTAATGTTGTCAAAACGCTTGTTGAATCTGAAAGGAAATGTCCAGACTTCTCTGCTGATTTATCTCTACAAACAGAGTTTTTGGCAACATAATATAATACGCAGAGCAGCTTTAAACTTGTTGATAATGAAACCTCTGATATTTTCTTACCTCTCCCTCTCAGGTATCTTGGTGTTGACTCAGATCATTAACCCTTTCCGCACCATCCCATTCAACATGAAAGATCAGTTTGGTCTCGCATATGGAGGTCTGCGAGGTGCAGTTTCTTTCGCCCTTGCCTTCACGCTTCCTGATACCATTGGCCGCAAGCAGCTCTTTGTCACTGCCACCATTGCAGTTATCCTCTTCACCGTCTTTCTTCAGGTAAGGGAACATCTGTGTAGGTATATTTTTAACTCTGAATAACTTGAATGAAGGTGTTATTTCTTTTGTCCCCGCAGTGGAATGAGATAGAAAATGATTTTTCCTTTAAAATCACATTTAGGAGTGAGACAGAATCTTGGTGAGCTGTTTGGTGTCATTTATTTTTGTCCAGTTAAAAAACAAACAAACTGAGACCCGATTCAAAATTATATGTATTAAATACACTGATAAACTCAAGCTTTTCATTTCTAATCATATACACTGTTATCCTTAGAGAAGAAATACAGAACATTTATTGTATGATATATAAAATGCATGTATGCATCTGAACTTTTACCTTCCAAAAAAGACATTTTACAAAGTTCAACCTCATGGCTGCTAAAATGAGGGGAAATTACTTTGGTTCTAAACTGTGTCTCTTATACTTGTAATCAAAAGTTTACACACAGTCATTATGAGCATGAATGCCATTATAATTTTGGGCATTTATTGATTTCTTTGAACTCTTCTTTTTCCAGGGTGGAATGATTGTACAGCATACATCTTTATTGACTTAAACAAATAAACAATAAAAAGGATTGGCTGCACAAGTACATACACCTTCACTAATATTTAAATGCCCATTACAAAGTTGTACGTCGACCACTTTTGGTAGCCATCAACAATTCTAGCTGGATATTTGATCACTCTTCTTGGCAGAGCTGGTAGAGATCATTTAAATTGGTGCACAGACCCGGTTTTTAAGTGTAGTCCACAAACTATCAATAGGGTTGAGGTCTGAGCTTTGAGGAGACTATTCCGGAAAGCCCGTTAGCCTCCTTTATCGATCCATCCAAAACCTGTTTTGATGTCTGTTTGACGTCAAAGGAGCTTGCAAAGAAAAGCGTCTGGACTTCTTTAAGTTACTTGAAGACGTTTCACCTGTCATCCGAGAAGCTTCTTCAGTTCTAAGGTCAAATGGTGGAGAGTCCCAGATATAAACCTAGTGGGAGTATCCCCCCACAGAGGGACAAAAGGACCCCTGATGATCCTCTAATCGCCTGAGCCAAGGTGTGAAACTGGGTGTGGGTCCCAATCAGCCAGAGTTTCGGGTGAGTTCATTGTGAAACCTGGCCCCACCTTATCATGCGAATTCCTGAGGTCAGATGGCCCAGGATGTGAGTGGGCGTTAAGGCGTCTGGGAAGGGATCTCAAAGCTGGATTATAGATGGCAGAGAGTTGGTGTCGTAAACCACCGCCTCTGTTCAAAGATGGTCGCTCACAGTGGACATAGATGGCTTCTTTCAGAGGTGAAATTGAGAGGTGAAACGTCTTCAAGTAACTTAAAGAAGTCCAGACGCTTTTCTTTGCAAGCTCCTTTGACTACGATGACATGGATGACTGAGAACCTTCATAGACATGTCTGGCATCATTTTCCTGTTATGAAACCCAGTTGTGTCCAAGTTTCAACCATCTGTTGATTTGAGCTGAGGTTGAAGAATTTGGAGGTAGTCCTCCTTTCTTAGTCCAGCCACTTTGTGCAGTGAACCGGAACCACTGGCAGTGAAACAGCCCCAGAGCATGATGCTACCACCACCATGCTTGACAGCTAGTACAGTGTTCCTATGTTTGGAAGCCAGTGCTTTACTTGTCCAAACATGCCTCTTGTCCAGGAGCCATTTGGCCTTCTGGAGGGATTTTTAACTATCAGTCAAACTTGAAGGTGTTGATTTTGGAGTAGGGGCTTTTTTTTATCGGTCAGCACCCTCTCATTGTGTCTCAACGCAAAACTTCCTTCACTGTAGAGAGTGAAGCAGCCATTTTTTTACAGCCATTTTCATTTCATGGCAGGCTTGAGCCTCAGTGGTTGTTCCTGAACATCCTAATTAATTTCATCTCATCTGAGGATGACAGTTTGGGTCTTCTTCCAGACCTCGTCGAAGCTGTGACACATGTGAATAACTTGACTTAACTTTAATCTGCTGCTTTTTAGAAATGAGAGACGTTTCTAACTTGTAGCTGTAGCTACAACTACAAGTTGTAGTTAATAACTAATTTCTTGTTTTTCAAAGGGTGTGTATCCATGTATGGGTAACCCTGGAAAAAGAAATTATTAAAATCCCCAAATTACCATAACATTCATGTCTATGATGAGTATATGAACTTCTGGCCACAACTGTATCTACAACTCTAGTGTTCGAAGTAATTTGTGTTTTTCTTTTTTCCCTCTTCCCCACAGGGCATCAGTATCCGACCTCTGATTGAGTTCATCAATGTCCGAAGAACAAACCGCAACCTTGAAACCATTAATGTAGAGATTCACTGCAGGGTAAGTCACAGACTGCATGCATGTATCGGACAGTACATTTCTGCGCACGGTGCTGACAGATCGCGCTTTGCTCGCAGCTCATGGAGCATACAATGGCAGGCATAGAGGATCTCTGTGGGCAGTGGAGCCGCTTCTACTGGAAGGACAAGTAAGAGTTTTTTGGCGTCGCGGTTTAATCTTTTGTCAGTAAATTAGCAGATATTGCTCATCAGATCTAATGAGTAGTGAATAATACTGTATGATTCACAGTAACAACAATAAAACAAAACCTCACAAACCCTCCTCATTCCTGCTTCTTGTTACCACTGTTCTTTTATGCCACAAACACTGTATGCGAAAGTTTGAGTCCATCTGATTTGCAAAAATTCTATATGTCAACTTGTTTTTACTATTGACTATTTACTATTACTATGCTTTCATGCATACTTAGCAACTGATCAGCAAAAAAGGGCTTTCTGAAGGTTATTCATATTAATACTTTATCTACAGTCTTTCAGGCAGTTCAGCAGGATGCTGATGTCAAACTGAGAATACATAATTAGGCATAATTATCTGCAACTGGCTGAAAATACAGTAACTCAAATGTGTTGATGGGATGCTGGGAAAGTCCAGTAGCAGCACATATACAGATAAAACATACCTCATAATTCACAAAAGATTCTTTACATTACATGCCTACACAAATTTAGTGGTTTTGACAGTTTGACTGATATGCAAATTTCAAAGCTGAGTGTTTTAAATAATAAAGCCGGTAATGCCTTATTTTCTTGTTGTCCACAACTTGCATGAAAACACCAAAAACTATATAAAAACCGTCCGTGAAATTCTTCTTTCTCTCAATGTCAGGTTTATGAAGTTTAACAACAGAATCCTGCGTAAGATCCTCATCCGAGACAGCAGAGCAGAGTCCAGTATTGTGGCGCTCTATAAAAAGCTAGAGCTGCAGAATGCCATGGAAATCCTGGACACGGCGTCCGGAGACATCAGCGCTGCTCCTTCCATCGTCTCCCTCTCGTACGTATGACTTTTGCACTCATCACATCACTCTCCCTTCTACCTGTCAAGACCAAATGTAGAGCTACTAATGATTGCTTATTATTTTCTAAAATCAAGCGAGGAAAAGAAAAGCTCTTCTAAACTCCAGAAAAAGTTCCTGGCTGCTGACCTGAGGAACATCCACGACATCCTGTCCAAGAACATGTACAAGATCAGGGAGCGGGTAAGATGAAGAAAGGATCTTTGCTGTATGCTCTTTTTTTGGTTTCTGTTTAGTTTGTCTGTCACTGTGTCAGAAAGTAGCTGCGAATTTAATCAAATACTGCACTTAAATAGTTGATTTATGCTTGTGGTAGTTCTTCCACTTTCTTTTCACTTTGGAGCAAATGTTGTGCTTAATCTTTGCAACATTTTATTGAAATGACACTAAAGGCCTATACAATAAAAAAACTATATCTATAGTTAAACAATAAACTCATTAAAACAGCAAACTAGTTGGAAGCACCTGTCATATTTGACATGTTTGAGTGCTGAGCAGAAAGAGGTGAAGAACAGAAGAAGCTGTTTAAATTCCAGACAGGTTAATATAATATATAATGTATAAAAAGCTTCCTTTTTACAATAAAGCAATTTTTGTATCTTTGATTCATTTAATTACTTAATCTGAATTATTACATTTTGCTGATATACTTTTTGCAGTTTGAAATGTTAAGATCTGTACATGTCATTCATTTTTACATCAACGTTTCTTTAGTCTGAAGTTGGTGACGGATCTCTTCAGTAACAATGGAGCAATTTCCAGCTACACTGACATGAATAATACACAGAAACTATCACACCATAGTTTGATGTTAGCGGGGTTTTTTTTTTTTTTAATATCAATGGTTATTTGTAGAAAATGTAATTTAATGTATGAGTTTGCCATTTGCGTTTTAAGCGTTGTCATTGTCAACTTTTGCCAGATGACGGCACATCTCAGAAGTGTGAAACTCGAACCTTTGTTTGTTTTGCATACATGGTAACGTAGTTCAGCATCAGCTTTGCACGTGCTCAACTGCTTAAAAACGATTAAAACCCCCGATAAAGATGACTAAAATAAAGCCACGTGCAGCTGCACCTCTTTGCATTTTACTTGAAAAACATGAAGTTTGAAAAATGTCCGTTAATTTGACACAAACGAGAAAAGCACCCCTCGATGTTGTTCTGTTTCTCATACCGACGATCCCACCAAGTGAAACTCGGTGCTGTTTTGCATAGCCACAGGCAGTGGCCAGCAGTACTTTTCCATTAGTGGCATGACATCGCCCTTTTAACAGACTCTTTGATGCTTTGATGGAGTTTCTTCTGTGGTTTCACAGTTTATCACATAGCTTTATCAATAGCTCCTTGTTTCAAGTCTTTTTTTCACATATTTGTGATTCTTTCACACTAAACTGACATCACCGTGTCACTATTAATTTATTTTTAAAATGCATTATATTTGATAAAAATGCTAACTGTAAACCGTGTTGGCCTCTGGTGACATCATACAGGCCCATAATATTGTCATGCGGCCTTTTTTATAAAACACAGTGGTGACCTTTGGAGGGTTTTAAAGGCAGCTGTGTTTGTTTTTGGTTTAACTAATGGCTGCAGGTCAGAACCAGGGGTGGGTTTACTGCATGGAACAGGTTAAGGTAGCAGTCCACATACAGACACCTACCCCTGCCTCAAACAGGTGTTTCCAGTTTTGGTGGCGTAATCTGAGTTTTAAACAATGCAGTCCCCACTAAGAGCGTCTGAACCGTCCATTCGTGGGAACCTCTGTTGTCCCAAGTCCCTGGCATTGACAGTGGTCATGGATTTTGTTTATGGAGTTTTTAAGTCTATGTCTTCACTGTGTGTTTTCCGTGTGTGGTTCTCTGACCTTCTGTTATTTGTAATTAGATAATTAATTTATGTATTTGGACTTAGACGGTGGCATACAGAGGAAAACATGCTCTGCCCAATGACAGCCAGACCAGAGAGATACTGATCAGGCGCCATGCGACCATTCGACGAAGCCTCCGACCTCGTAGTTTTCAGTCATCGGTAAGCTACCTTGCCCAATTTATTTGTATTATTTTAATTAATTATTTCTTTTGTTGGGAGCGTGGGTTGGGATTTTCGGTACATCCCCGGGGTCTTAATTAGAAGTACTTTGGGCAAATAACAGTCACATTAAAAATGTTCTTTTTGAGCTGATTATCTCACACATGAAATCCAAACACTAGATTAAATGTTCTCACCACTTTTCATCAAGTTTTTTCCCCATTGTTATTCTTAGAACGTGCCCAGGACACACAAGTATTTCTCGCTTCCTGCTGGAAAGAGTCTGGAGTCAAGATTTGATGCTGCGAGGTGGCACTACACAGGTAAACTGAGATTATCTTTGAAATCCCTTAACACAACCTTACCCTTCATATAAATGAGAATAAATGATGAAAACGTCACTTCCTTACAAAGTTTGGAATTTTTCAACCTGATTCGAGCCTTAATTCATCAGAACTGAAATGAATTGTCTTTTCTCAGCAGTGTGCACAGAACAAATGAAGTGCTTTGTCGATAATTCATCTGAATCTTAGGAGCGGGACTCCCTTTACAATTCTGTCTGTATATGAAACCCCTGCACTACAAGCTGTTTTCATTTTCTTGTCCCACTCTTCCTTTTTCAGTTCATCTCACTCTCATTAGTACAGAGAGATCTGTCTGGCCCGGAAGCTGCCGCCAGTCCCCTCCGAGACCTCCCCAAAACCGCTGCCTCGATTCTTGCTTACGCTATCTGCCATTATCTACTAGAAATGGAGTCAAATATAAATGAGGATGTGGTCCAAGCTAGTAAATGATCTCCCTGGTATCAGAAAACCACCCCCAAAACTATTAATAAGACTTTGTCAGTCTCATTAATGTCACAGTATGTGTCTCCTGAAAAAACAGAAACCCCCTCCCCAAAACAGAGCGATGTGCACATATAAGAATGAACCAAAAGGGAGAGCTTGTAGATATCAATCTACATTCAAGACAGCAGCTTGACAACTAGATTTTTATCACAGAAGCGTAACGTTCGTGGTTCAACAGCAGCTTTAAGAGGCTGTTCTTCAAAATGTCCAGTTTTTACCAGCAGGTTATGGCATGACATTGAAAACAGGTTCAGGTTAGTTTGTTCTTGTGGTTAGATTTGTTCTGCAGCAAGCCATCCATCGTGCCATGCACACTCTCAGTGCAAACACAACAGACAACAAATAAGCATAGTACAAAATACTGGAAACAACAACTAATAATAAGCATTGTGTAACACACAGTATCAAAACTATAATTTGTCCATCCGACCAATGGCAGCTAGAACAAAGCACTTGTAATGCTCATTTGAATGATTTGTACCACTTTGTTGGTTTCTTGAGTGGCTGGTTTGTGTATTGCTAGAATTTGTAGGATGGCATCATTTCACCTCCCTTTCATAAAGGATGGTTCAGTGGATCCTTTGCTAAAGGAAACGATTGAAAAGCACTGAAGCCTTTTTCCTTATGTTAGGGTTCAATTCAAGCAGCAAGGCTTTTTGAGGACTTATCTGTGATCCTAAATTGACAGTAGGAATAGATGTGAGTGTGTGTGGCTGTTTATCCTCATGGGTTAGCTCTATGATGGTCGCAGAATTGGGCTTCAACCAGATGAATGAAAATGGATGAATAATTTACCCACATTATTCGTGGACAACAAAACTTGAACAGTTTTGCCTTCCTCATGAAGCGTATAAACCGGCTCTTGTCCAACACCACTATGAGGTCAACATTTATGATGCGAGTGCAAACGCATTGCCATGAAATGTTTAGCTCCACGATCAGGTCAGCATCTGATTTTGAGTCAGTACAGGTAAGGTTTAGGACCTTACCTGTACTTTGTGATTGATTCTACTTGACAAGTTGTTGGTATAGTAGTTAAACATAACCATGTTGTCATAGTGAGCGTGTTAGTATGAGTGTACTTTACCATTTTATTTTTTGTTTTCAATCTCATCCCAGATGATCATGAGACCCTATCAGAAGTTGCCTACCCATCTCAACGCTCCTGGTTTGGCAAGCCCGCACGCTCCTCCTCCTCCAAAGCCATGATACCTCTGCACAGGCTGGGCACTCTGGAAGAAGTACCATCTACTGATGTTCTGAATGAAGAGAGCAGCAGTACGGGGGAGGGTGTGTTCAGGACAAACTCCTCCTACAGTGATTCCCGCGTGCCTCATCCTCGCCGCTTAAATTCCTCATTTGATGATAACAACAGTTCGGTGGATGACTTAAGAAATGTTCACGAAGAAGACGGCGCAGAGCAGGTGGGGCAGCGTCAGCCTGCGTCTCCAGCGCCAGGCTGGGCGGCTGAGCCCAGAGAGACCACGGCTCGAAACCCTCTGCTCAGGCGGCCTCAGTGGAACCCCAAGAAGAAATAAAAGTGGTGCAGCTGGACTGTCTCCACCTAATCAAGCAGCTGGAAGTTTCTGCTTATGACTGTAAGCTCAAATAACTTTAAAGACATTTAGAATAACATTGAAGGTGTCTTCATTACTCATTAGAGGTAAAACAGTCTTCAAAATGAGCCAAAATGGACTAACGCTTCAGTGTCACACTCCTCAGAAGCACAGTGAACTGTAGCAACTGTACTGTAAATAAACTGTGAGACTTTTTGCACATGTACTTATTTTAACTAGTCTTAGAAAATAATTTTAAATGTCTTTTTTTCTTCATGTAGGAGTTTTTAAATGTGGAAAGTGAGGTTAATTAAACTGTTATTATACATTTGCCCTTTGTGTAAATAGGATGTTTTTTGTATTTTATTGTCTGTCTTGTGTGATAGTTACATGACTGAAGATGTACATTTTGTGTGTATATAAATGTTTTTTAGTCAAACAAGCTGTTGCTGCGCAGTACAAAGTACTTTTTGAATGCCTGACAATGATAGTCCCTCTGGCCCAGCTGCTTTCCTTTATTCTGTAATAAATTTTCTTTGTTGAAAGTTCTTATAAGTTTTAAGGTTTGTGACACTGAATAAAATGATGTCAGATATTAAAAGTGAATGTTTTTAATATGGTTAAAAATACAATTCAGGAGACAGACACAAAAGTACAAACTGTTTATTTGCTGTAACAGTTTTTTGGGCCTTAGTTTGGCAGGTCCTTCATGGAGCCTAGAGATAAATGAGATAAATGTATAAGAGAGCGTTTCCGATTGTTCCAGAGAGGTGCACTATGAAGGAAGTTCAACACAGCCAGGCTTTCTCTGAGTTAGCTGGCTTGACAAAACCTATGATGGCGGTTATTAACTTTGTCTGCCAAGTCGGACTTTCTGCTTCAGGCTCCGTGTGCAGTTACATAAAAAGGGGCGTTTCACATGCCACATGACACTCATCCCACACAACAGGATCCCTGTGAGCGCCACCTACTCCAACCAGAAACGACATCAGATGATGACTGACTAGTGATGAACAATCTATAAACAATACCAACATGTAAAAGTGAAAGACAAGACAGGAAATGAATGCTGCAGAAAATCTGCTTATTTAGTGCAGAGAGTGGTAGAGTACACATTTTAATTCAAGTTAATTCTTTTAATATTGAGTGCACTCTCATTTCTAAAGTGATGGCTGCACGTTAGAACTGTGAAGCTTTTCAGTTTATTGCTTGAACAGGTAACCTTGTTCTGTGTGCGTGAGAGAGTAAAAGAGGCTAAATAGATTAAAACCAAGTATAAAAAGGTTGACATTTTCTGCATCATGAATGCATGCACAGTGACATTGAGTTATGTGTTTCATCTCACTTCATATTACACCTCTCTGGCTCTGGTGATGCAAGTAAACAGGTGTTGAAAATAATGTTAGAAAACTTAAAAACAGTGAATAACAAATATGCATTTAAGCCTCTAATTAGGTAAATTAACAAATCTCTATTCTTTATGATCAGTCAAAGAGGAACATTAGATCAGATACTGCTATAACGACCATTTCAGATACTTTGCATTAGAATAAAAAACAAAAAAACCCATTGAGGTAAAATGTGTAAAAATCAAACTCATACCAAAAATGTAATAGCCTGCCTTTGACAGTCATCTTTTTAATTTTTATTTAATGAATTAAGTATTATTTCAATTAAATCACCCTCCTCTTCGGGCATGTAGTGCAGACCTGCTTTCATCAACTCCAGCTAAATTGCAGTGGTTACAAAACTTCATTAAAAATAAAGTCATAAAAATACAGTCATAATCCAGTAGTTTGTGCCCAAAGGTTGCTGTCAAACGTCAGCATTTTGCAGCAGTGTCTTCATTCCTACAGTGCACGTGACTTTTGATTCACCTGTCCCCGAGACGAAGACTTCAGTGCTGGTGTGATTGAAACGTCACAATATTTCCACCCTGTGATGTCATCGCACCAACAGAAGGGCTATCCTGTTTAAGAATAACACGTTCGAGTTGGCTTCACCGTTCCCTCGAGGAGTCTGCTGTTCATTGTCCCAGCTGGTCTCCTGCAATTAAGAGCACTTCTTTGTGATTTCAAAATTCATTTAGAGTTTCTGAGTTTGGCTGCTTTTGTCATCTCCCTCGCGTCCCATTTGGGGATTCTGATGAGTAGTAAAGCCACAGCTGCGAGGGCCAGCACCACTCCTAGACTTGGGGGGCCGCAAGGGCTGAACTCTTGCGCCAAACCAGACAGGAGAGGAGCCAGGATTCGACCCACAGCTGTAACTGACTGCCCGGCTCCAATCAGAGTCCCGCTGGCCTGGACCCCGCCCCTCTGCAGCTCCAAATCTGTGATACATGTCCGTCCGATAGTGGTAGAAATGGCAAAGAAGGTGGAGGTGAGCAGCACCTGCCAAACATTCGGCGCAGCAGCATAGAGGAAAATAAGCGTACAGGTGAGCACCGTCGAATGAAGCAGTAAAGCGGGCATGTTGTTCTTATACAGCTGCGTGACTGGCCCCACCAGGAACCCAGCCAGGGCCCCTAGAGTGCTGCTGTAGCTGATCAGGTAACCGGTCATTTTTGGTTTGAGTGAAAAGCGCTCCTCCATGGCCAGAGAAAAGTTACTGTAGTAGAGCATGATAGCTATGGCCATCAGAAGACGCACAAGGAAGAGGTCCCACATGTCAGATGAGGCCACTATGTGGATCCTGGAGCCTACTGAGGACAGCTGTTTCCAGACTGGCTGAAGAAAAGACACATCCCTCCACCTGAAACCACCTTGATGCTTTCCAGGAGATGTAGACTCTTGCTGCATCTCTGCTGTCAGCAATGGGTGGTGGCTATTTGTATGAGAACCATTCTGTACAGATTTACTAAAGTGTTTTTCGTGATACCCAGCACTCGTGTCGTTTCTGCAGACAGTGTCATTACGGTCAGCCAGAGTCTCACTCTGTGGTATCATCCATACGAGGCCTGCAATGACAGACACGCTGTATTGACATACATTTTAATTTTTACCTTCATGAACTCAGTTTATTAATCTCATTTTCCAACTCACCAGCATTAATAATGAAGATGGCTGCACAAGTAAAAGAGGATGTATAAAAGCCTCCTTCATGCTCAGTTAGGTAGCCACCCACCACAGGGCCCAGGATGAAGCCCACGCTGGAGGCGGCATTGAAATGTCCCATCACTAGAGGGCGCTCTGAAGCAGACACCAGGTCAGACAGCAGAGCTCTGCAGATGGAGAGTGAGTGCTTGAACAACCCTGAAACAGAAGACACACTGAGATGAGGCAGCAGAATAACAGTCTACTTAAAAGGCTCTCAAGCCACACAACTGTTAATACTTAATCTAAGATTAATTTATTAATCGGATTATATCTAATATAGGTAAGTGGACGTGATAAAATGTGCTGAAACCAAGGTGCAGAGAGCCCTGCTGTTTTCTAATGAAACTAAGCAAACAAAAAAAGCTGCTAAGCATTTATATTTCTGAGTATATGGTAGGTTTGAGTTCATAACATGAAGCTTTAAAGCTTGGTCAGTGGAAGGATGCTGATAAATATCCTTCAATGCAGGACACTGGAGATTATATGAAGAAAAAAGCAAAACAAAACCTCAGGCATGTTATGTAGAGCTGTGAAAAAGTACTTCACCCCTTCCTGCCTCCTGCATATTTGTCACACTTACGTGTTTCAGATCATCAAACACTAGAGGTGGGAATCACCATACATCCCACGATACGATATTATCACAATACTTAACGCACGATACAATATTATTGCAATTTTTTAAAAATATTTTGCGATATTCAGATTCTGTACATAAAGGTAAACTTTATCAATATTCATTTTATCTAATATCAAAGTCTCACACTCAGTCTTTCTCTCATTTCAGTCAGTTTTATTGTTGACAAACTGAACGGTTTGTATTACAGTCTAGTCCAACTTAACTGAATGCAACCATCTGGTACAATTATAGCTATTCTGAACTATGCAACTTATGAAAACTATGCAGCTCCTTCAGCAACTGAAGAATTTGAAAGTGAAATAAAACAAAATATAATTTTACATTAAATAAAAAAGTCCATCCATCCATCCATCCGCTTCCGCTTATCCTTTTCAGGGTCGCGGGGGGCGCTGGAGCCTATCCCAGCTGTCATAGGGCGAAAGGCGGGGTACACCCTGGACAGGTCGCCAGTCTGTCGCAGGGCCAACACACAGGGACAGACAACCATTCACACTCACATTCACTCGCACATTCACACCTAAATAAAAAAGTTTTAAACTTAATTAAAATAAAACATGTCTTAAATTAAAATAAGTAAACTGTCATGTTTATTGCTGCCAAAAAAAAGTTAAACACATTTGGACAGTGAAGGAATGTCAGGATTCTTGCTCAGAAAAAGGATCAACATGCTCTGAAGTCAGAGCACAAAAACCTTTTTTGTAACAAAATATCGATTTCTGCTGTCCCTGTATCGATACGTTATTAGCAAACAAAATATCACAATACTACACAGTATCGATTTTTCCCCCCCACCCCTATCAAACACAGTTTAATATTAGACAAAAATAACCCCAGTAAATGTGAAATGCAGTTTTTATTCATTGAGGGGAAAAAAGGTATGAGATAAATCCTTTTCTAAGGTATGGATATGTGACTTAGCTGATAAACACCAGTGATGCGCCCCTTTGAGGTTTCCGACTTACCCACAGGTATCCGTGCAAGTACAAACAAAGCGATGCTGGTGGACATCCCCAGCAGGCCGTAGCCTAGAGCGCTGAGCAGCAGGCAGGTCAGCAGAGAGTACCTCCGACCCACCACGTCGCTCCAGCTGCCCTGCCAATCACACAGAGGAAATGAAACACAACCACAGAAAAAATGTACACGTTTATAATTCCCGAACTCGTTTTCAGCGGTGAGATGACGGATATTTCCACAGCCCTGCCAAACATCTGAAAAGAGGGAGTTGATGCTAAATTGCTCGAAGATTCATGACAAATACTGAAAAACCGAAACAAACAGAAAGCAGACAAAAATATACCAAATTAAATTCTGTTTCTGATCTGTGAATGTTAGTCTGAAAGATCAGCTGACTCGAGAAATATCCTAAAACGCTGCATTTCCTCCATCGAGGCTGTCACACAAGTCTTTATTAGATTCTCGCCCTCTCTCACACACGCATACAAGCATCTGATGAAATAACACAATTAGGGCCAGTTGAGATGGGTGGGATTATCATAGAAACCCAGCTGTTCACATATCCCTACATTTATCAGGAATCAGCCAGTCTGAATACAGGAACTAACAGATGACTCCTTATCTGTTTAATTTGTCCCATGACCCCCGAGAATTTAAACCAATTTCAAGACCTTTGGATGGGCAGGAAAGCTGCGTGTCCAACTTCAGATACGACGCTTATTGTGTGGCATTTGAATGTGGTTCTGATTTGATTTTTCATCATGGCACCCAAAGGACTGCACAGATAAAACAAAGTCTCTCCCCCAGTATTCAATTAGCAGTGGAGAAAAAGGGTAAAAATCTATTTCTGTGTGTATATAAATCTGTACAACTGGGGCTAAGTAGGAGTGTCTTGTGTGTATGAAGGGATGGAGACTGGGTGCATTGTGTGACCTAAAACAGACAGTGTTTATTGTTTTCATGAAATTCCAGGGATGACAAAGAATGTCTCGAACAAAATGGTTGCAGAGTTAGTACTTACAACTATAGTGCTCGAGAAAAGCTGCAAGATCCCATACGTAGATCCTGCAACAGAAGATTTGCTCAAGTTTACATTTTAAATATAAAAAACACAGAGCAGACATCGCACGCGCTGAGATCCAGTGAGTCTAATGCCACTTTTTGCAGATACTAGACATAACTTCTTTTTTAAAAAACATAAGCAGACAGTGACACATGGGGAAATTTAGAAATATTGTGTCAGAGTTTTCCCCAGCATAGCGACTCTGAATCCAGTGATATCTGCAGCATAAATGGCACAGCGACATCACAGCTGTGCAGAGGAAGGCCCAGAGTCAGGGTAGGTCTTTACAGTAAATCACTCTGTATATACACTACTGCACTGGCAACTTTATTAGGTATGTCTACTTACTAGCAAATATGTAATCAGCAGCAACTCATGGCAGCAACTCAAAGGCATGTAGACATGGTCAAGATGACCTGCTGAAGTTCAAACTGAGCACCAGAAAAGGTGATTTAAGTGACTTAGAATGTGGCAACTGTCTTGAGGGTTTACAGAGGATGGGCCGAAAAAGAAAATATCCAGTGAGCGGAAGTTCTTTGGGTGAAAATGTCTTTACACCCTGTCTGTCTGTCAGAGGAGAATAGCCAGACTGGTTCAACCTGATACTAAATAACCACTTGTTATAACCAAGTTATGCTGAAGAGCATTTCTGAAAGTATAAGACTTTAAGCGAACTTGAAGCAGATAGGCTACAGCAGCAGAAGATCACACTAGGTACCACTGCTGTCAGTTAAGAATAGAAAACCAGGGTAACATTTTGCACAGGTTCCTCAAAATTGGACAACAGTTCAGGTGGTGGTGGATAACACACCACGTCATGAAGTTCAAATCATCTAAAACTGGTTTCTTAAACATAGCAATGAGTTCAGTGCTCTCAAATGACCTCCACAGTCAACAGATCTGAATCCAATAGAGCACCTTTGTGGTGGAACGGGACATTCACAGCACAGATGTGCAGATTTTGGTGTATTGTGCCAAGACAGACCAAAATCTCTGAGGAATGTTTTCAGCTGCTGTTGAATCTGTGTCACGAAGAATTAAAGCACTTCTGAAGGGTAGTAGAAAAGTGCACCTAATAAGGGGCCTGATGACTATGGCTATTATTATTCGGCTCATCTTTCAACAACACAAGGTCCTGACATACTGCTAAAAAACTATTATTCAATTGATGTATAACAATAAAAATAATCACAGAACATGGCACTGGGACATTCCCATATTATATTGTGCATACAGTGTGCTGAAGTGAGGATTAAACAATATATTATTGAGAGTGTTTGTTTGATTGTTTTGTCACTTGTAGTCTCCACAGCCTTCCAGTCTGCTGTAGATTTACTCACTTTTGTGTCACTGTAAGGTTGGTGCTTGCAGTACACCAGCTGCATAATTTTAACAAATGTATGTTATGTATTGCGGAAACAACATACCTACAATACCGGCCACAGTGGGACTTGCTCCAAGAGCCTTCACGTGATGGCTCAGCAATGGGATGATCATGCTCACCCCAAACAAGTCCTGTAAAGAAATATGGAGGAACAAAGGTGGAGTGAGGCCGACAGGAACATGCAAATCAAACATGGTGTCCAGCATACAGCAGTCTGTGGCCGGATTCAGCAGCCATGTAGAGTTGTTGCTCATCCTGTTTTTCCTGCACTGCTGAGATCAGAGCAGCTCTCCGAGCCAAAATCTTGATTGAAGTCACACAGCAGCTCATACAGTGTTCCTGACCCAGTCCATTACAGAAATTACTTAACCTTCAGTAGCTTTACTGTGCCAGTGCTGCACAGTGCCAAATAAATCTGAGCTGACTGGATCCCTCTAGTCATCTCTAATTGGATGCTTGTTTAGCTAGGTATGACAAAGTTATTTCTCTAAGGCACGACTACAGGCGAGCTCTTAAAATAACACCTTTAGAATGATCTAGACTTGTAGATCAACTTTGCATTACAGTACTGACAGCGATGCTTTGAAGAGGTAACGCCAAAAACATTAGGAAATACCTTCATCTTAATTTCTTTTAGCAGCCAAGCATTACAATGGTTATTATAAAAGGTCTTGTAGATACATGACAGCTGTCTCCAGCAAGGATTTCCAAGAACACCACAGTCGTGCTGAGTCTAATGCTCTATAAACAGACTTTGGACCGACACTGTGCTTAATACATTCACATCTAGTCAAAGCAACTAAGTGCAGAAGCTCTAGAGTTTCCTTTCTTTGGGCTTCAAAAATTATAAACGTGGTGCAGAAGTTAATTTTTCAATACGGGACAAATATGACGCGTAATAAGGGCTATTGTGAGAGTTTGATTCAGGTTAAAGAGCTCAGGTTTATTATTTGCATATTGGAAAACTCATTTTAGCTTCCAACTTCCTTGAACTTTTTCATTTTATTATTTGTATAAATAATAAATGTCTTAATGTATTCAATTTTTTTGCTAAAATAACAAAAAACAACAAGTAGGCATTATACAGAGTTTTAAATATGAAAAGGAAGGGATTAAAAAGCCCCAGCATGTTTTACATCATCATACCTGAGTTACGAAAGCATGACTAGGAAACAGCACACCTAAAAAAACACCGAACTGAGTGGGGTCATCTCTCAGTGAGGCACTCACCATGAAGCCCACCACATAGATACATTTTATAATCCTCCTCCGTCTTCTGTCTTTCAGTAATAAAGTGCTACATTTCTGGTTGATCATCCTCCCGCTTTGACAGCACGGCTACAGCCAAGGCGGAAGCGCTCATCCGCTCTAACTATCCAAACAGAAGCGGTGGTCTCATAAGGACGGGGTGATCGCAAGCTTCCGGGTTTTATCTGTGTGAGAAAACGTGTCCGATGTGAAAGCTGGTTGTCTGTAAATAAGACTATCGAGTTTTCGACCTACGATAAACTTGACTTTTTAAGTCTGGGTTCATTTAAGAGTTGCTGAACCGACGCGTTGGCTGGTCTGAAACACCCATAGATGGTATAACCCACTGACGTCACAAAATATGAGCTTTCCCCGTCATTTTCCCCAATAATTTGTGGAAAATCATAAAGCGTTTTTATTCATACCTGTTTAGAAAAAAGGTTTAGCCTTTATCTTAAATTATTTTAATTTGTTTTGCATTTGTTATGTTGTATATTTGTTATAGCTACTAAAAAACGGCAGATATTTTCAGCACTGTAGATTGTAGTTTAACCCACCTAATGTTGTTACTTAACTCACAGCAACACTGCGTCTCGTATCGGATAGATAGTATTAACAGTGTCGTAGAGTTTTGTTGAAAGATGTTTAGACGTTATCAGAGAGGGAGGTTTACTTGTACGCCACCTGCTGGGGTTTTCAAAACATTGCAACAGACACTTCAGCAGAATTTAATTTAACGTTTAAAAAAATGTGAACGAGAGACCTATTGACCTATTAGACAACGTCTGGCCAGAATGAAGAAGCTAGCTGGTAAAGTATGCAATTCACTATATGTAGTCATTAAATTCAATAATGATTGAAACTTGACTATAACTTATTCAAGTTTCCTGTAATATTTGTAAGTGTGCTTGGATATTACTTTGGTAATTAAGCATTGTTAGTTGCTATATTTCCATATAACAACTTTGTTCCCACCTTATTACCTTATTATTAGAGTGCCACCAAAAAAATCCCTATAGATCCATGTACAGATAGATCTATATACATGTACATGGTTACATAACCTACAAACTTTTCTAGCACATTGTGCAAACATAGACTGGAAATTGTGCTCAGAGGCTTCCAAAACGTCAAAAAACACCCCCAAACCAAAACCAGTACATATATATCTACATATTTAGGTTTCAGACAAGAAAAAATGATATCTGATAAAACTCTGATTTGAACTTTTGATCTTTTTGATGCTAACACACATACCGAACCTTTGAGTGAGTGTGGCCTGGATCACATCAGTGTGTAAATTAGACAGAGTCCCCTTATAGTTTTACTGCTAAATATTCCCCCCAGATGCTAAACCGGCACTTCCTCTCAACTCACACTGAGCATGAATACAACAAAATTATATTTCCGAAAACATCAGTGGAAGATACATTTTAACTTAAAGTTTAGCACAGTTAAAAGAAGTAACTGTGTTATTTACTTTTACATTATTAAAGGCTGCATATACTTTTTATAATTCCAGTGTAATAGAAAAAATGAGATCTGTATCAAAATGTCTAAAACGATGAAAAAAATAGTTGCTTTAAAGAGTTTGTGTGACCTCCTTTGTGTGATCGCTTCAATTTGTATAAAGTAATTTTTAACTTCCTATTGTGTCTTATTGCATGAGGTCTGGTTAGTAAAAGTCATTTTTATATAGATTATACTTGTATGAATCAACTGAAAATCAGCAAAGAAGTTGCATGAAAGGCTTCATTTACAGTAATTTGTAACACTCTGTTGGCGTTAGCCACTGTTGTGTGTGTTTATGTGTGTGTGAGTGTTGGGGGAGACTTTACTCCTCTTCTGTCCTTTCGGTCTCACCCTGCCCTGACATTCCTGTGCAGAGACTGGGTGTCCAGTTGCCACCGGTTATTTTGGTGTTAATTCCTTCCCTTCATACTCTCCAAATGCTGCACACACTCTGCTCCATAGTAGAGTGAAGCAGCCGCTTAGAGCCAGAAACCAAAAATAGCACAGGGGTAGGGGGGTTCAGACCCCAGTGGAGGATCTAAAGGTGTCACATGGACAACTTTGTCGCCCCATAACACAGACAGAGAGACAGGAGTGGTGTTAAGGTCCAGCAGCCCAACAAAACCTAGCTGAACTTATCTCACTCGCTGGATATAACACATAACAAGAGGAGTGACTGGATCTGACTCAGCTTGTCACATGCACTAGTTGGAGGGGAAAGTCAGACTGAGTGTGGGCATCCTGTAACTAAGTGGCTGATCAGTCCTGGACCATGAAGCTTAGAGTGGCGTTGTTCTTCGCAGGGCTCTTTGGGGCGTTGGCAGCTGTGTTCATCCTTCTCTCTTTTGGAACCGATTACTGGCTGCTGGTTTCAGAGAGCTGCCAGTTAAGGCCTAATGGATCTGCTGGCCCAGGTGGCGTGACCATAAAGGTGAGTTTTTGACCTTAGAAGAGAGTGCGGTATAGTTTATTTTAAGCTGAAGATCAGGTATGTGTTCATAGCTTTTACTGTTTACATGTGAAGTCTGTGGAACCAAAGAGAAAAGAGTTGTTCTTCCTTTAAGACAAGAAATAAATCCAGCAGATTGTTGTTTTGCACCATATTTAACCTCTTAAAGGTGAACTGTGTATTTCCAGTCTATACAGGTTAATGGTGGATCTTTAAATTCAAATTTGATCAGTTGTTTCAATCAGTCTTTCAGTAGTAGGATTGCAGGGTGGAAAGGCATCCCCGTAGGACCTACTTGTGTAATAAGACACTGTTTAATGTGGCGTGTGTGCAGCTATGTAGTGATTGAGTCACCGAGTGTAACATTTGGCCCCCTATGATTGAAATACAAATACCAGCAGTCTCAGTTAGTGTATTAAATATCACCGACTAACAGCATTCTTAAGTTTTCAGGGTTGGCACTGTTGTTGGAATCAAGACATGATGGCAACACAATAAAACCAACATGTTTATATATACAGATATAGCTGCCCTGTATGTCAGCTATTTGGCCTTCTGGCAACTCCAACCTTTCAGCCTGGATCACTTTCCTTATTTTTGCAATCATTTGGCCACACACTTACTCTGCATGACATCCCTATGTCCTTGCTTTAGAGCCTGGTGAGTTGGATCAGTGAGTCATTATCTCACTCATTCATGGCATATCCAGCTTGATGTCATCCATGTTGAGGAGGTGGTTCGTGGTTATATTCGTATCCACTCTGGCGGTGAGCTGGTTCAGGGGGTAGAGTCCAGTGAGTGTTTCTCACTCGTTAGACTTGTTTGTGAGGTATCACACACCTTATTTTGTGTGACAGTTTGTGTCAGTGTGCTTGTGATAGCGTCTGATGCCTATAATTGTATTTTGACACCTCTGATTTATCATCACCTGCCTGTGGAAACTTAAAGCTTTGAGTGAGAACCTTCTGCTTTCCTTTAAAAAATTGCAGAAAAATAAAATGTTTCAAATGTTTTGTAAGGCTAATTTTAAAGCCTGGCTGGATACGGCTGATGTCATGAAGCCTGAAGCCTCAAGATTCTTCCCAGCTCCACTTTCATTTCCCTGAGAGCCATTCAGTGAGCATCAGTGAAGAGCTTGGTCTGTTGGCCTCTACACACATTTGGCACCAATTCAGTTTTATTTATATAACCCCAAATCACAATAACAGTCACCTTAAGCAGCTTCATATTGTACAGTAAAGACCCTAGACCCTAGAAGCCCAGCTAAGTGCGCTTGCTGGGCTTGACCCTTGATCCTTGACCCTAAATATATTAACCACTCTGTAACACTTCGGCAGCAGTCTGAGCACCCGCCTCACATAATTTTGACACATCTCTTATATACTTTAATCCATCAGCTAACAAAATGGCGTGCATACATATCTGTCCCATATTTGTAAAAACCAAATGGTAAAATGGATGATAGCTTTTCTACTCTTATTGAGCACTCAAAGCATATTTTATTACCCAGTCACACACATATTCATCAAGCACTTCTTTATTCTATGCCTAAACTCCATGGAGCGATTCAGGGTTTGGTATCTTGCCCAAGAATACTTTAATATGCAGGCCGGAGGAGCTGGGGATCAAACCACCGACCTTCTCACTGGCAGACCTCCCACTCTACCTGCTGAGCCTCAGTCATCCACTCCGCACTTTATTGTTCTTCTCCATTTCAGCCTGGAGATGTGGTGCTGGAGGGCAAGGGCAGTAGTGATGTCACTCTATACCACGAGGGTTTTTTCTGGAGGTGTTCCTTTAAAGGCGACATGGAGGATGACGACCTGCTGAAGAGACTCTGGTTCAGTAAGTAAGACTTTATATTGCTTTATTTTGAATTTGATTAAAGTTCATGTCTAATGTGCTATATGCACTATTTGTAAAACCTTTTAACATCCAACAGTTTCCCTGTGACCAGTTTAGGGGTTTAGGGTTACAGTGACATCCACACACTTTTTTGTGGTGCGTTTTGCCTCTTCGGTACACAGAGATTTGATCTGAAAACTTCTTGCTTAATAAATTTCGGCCGCTCTTCCACTTTCTTCACTCCCAAAAATGAATTCATAGACAGAAATGTCCAGTAATTTAATGCCTTTGTTTATATTGTTTTTGTTTTTCATATTTAGAATTATTTTGACCCCCAAAAAAGTCTGACCTTGTGAATGTGAACTGGGTAGTTGTGCGTAAAAATGACTAGAAATACAAGAGAGGAGATTTCAATTGTATTTCTATTGTTATTTTAAAATTATGAATAGGGCTAGTGAGCCTGTCACATCCATGACACCAAACAGAACCCTGGGCTTTAATTAGTCCTGCTGAGACAATCCTTTGCAGGTAAAAGGCAAAATGTAAAGACAATGTGAGCACAAAAAAGAAAAACCAAAAGCTTCAGGTAAAACAGAGAATACACTGGGGGAAAACACACACTGTAAATGGGGACCCCCCCCCCCCCCTCCCAAAATGGTAACAATTCACATGACTAAATAAGCATTAAAATAATAATAACCCAAGACGTCTGCTCGAATGAAACCAACACAAGTGTTCAAAACACAAGAATCTGAACTTTAGAAATTAGACTAGAATACAGAAAAAGCATGAGCAGTTCCACGGATCACGACAGCAGAGTGAAAAAAAATGAGGACACACAAACAAGAAAGATATTCTTGCATTTTTCTTCTGAAACTGATGCTTGTTTAAGTGCAGTAAATTGCTCCCCTCAGATGTTCTGCTGCCACCATCACATGACAGCTCTACGACCGCACAGTTTTTAACATGCTGCTGCTATGGCTGTTAATATTGTATGACAGCATAGGCGTAGAAGCCCTTTCATGTGACTGTTTTAAGGCCATGCCATGTGATGTTATTCGGTTGTTTTGTCAGGTGATTTTGTGTCATCTTTTTTTTTTCCAATGGCGACTTTGAATGGTGAGCCATTGTCAGGAATAGCCTCCAGAAAGAAAAGGGCCTCGTGACGATCTGTGGAATTTCATATGTTGGAAGCAAAGAGCAAGAAAAGAGAGACAAAAGCACTTGCATTGTACTTTTGTAGCATAATTGCTGAAAAATATACATGTAATTAAATTAGATAAAGTCACAATTTTGGGCAAAAATTATTTTTTAATGTTGTTTTGTCTGTTTAGTTCCAGTGCTGAAGATTATGTGCAAAATCTGCAAATTGGAGCATTTTCCCAGAATTTACATGAAAATATTCAAAACAAATTCCAAAATGTAACTCTCTCTGTATTTTCTGCAATACACAGGATGCATTTGTATCTAATTGCTAAATAATTCAGTTAATTTGTTTATGCGGGTCTAGCGTGGCATTAGGTCAGGTATGCCACAAGCCATCCTCAGCTCACCTTGATACATTTGTGTGAGTTGGCGAGTTACATAAAAAGCTTCAGCTACTTTAGCCTGCCTGCAGTTGCTGCTCTCACTGCAAGCCACTTTGCAACCCACCGCCAACTGCTCACTCTGGCTTTTCCATATATGCTCGTATAGACAAATAGAAATGATTTCTCTGCAGATGTAAATAAAAATCAGTATTTTTCTCTTTCTGTTTGTAGCCAATCAGCCTGACTCAAAAGTATGTATGCCTGCCTACCTCTTCCCATTCCCTGTGTCTCGTCAGACCCACAATGCCACAGAGTACGAGTCTTCCATAAGTAAGTATTTATTCACATCTGTGTTTTTTATGTAGTGATTTCATTGTTTAGTGTCACAGAGCTGATTAACATCCCTCTTGTTCAGCTTACAGAGGTTTCTGGAGCGTCTTTATGCTCATTGCTGTAGCAGCTGTGGTGATTGGCGGCTTCATCATCATCTGCGCTGCTCCGTTTGCCGGCCACCGCTTGTATAAAGCAGGGGGTGGCCTCTTTCTGATAGCTGGTAAGTAAAAACCAGGTGACACTGTGTTTGTTTGTTTTTTTACACTGCCAGCATTTAAAAAAAGAATTCTGACTAAAGCAATGACATGAAATGTACAACTCTTTTATTTTTTCCATGGTTAAATAAAGTTTAAATAAATAAATAAAATAAAACTAATCAAAGAGCTCTAGCTACAGGTGGATCTTCAGATGCAGATGTTGCTTTTAAAACAAATAATAGGCTAATGACATTGAGATTTAAAATGAAACCTGTACAATTCTGCTTCCCCACAAATGCAAACATAATTTACTATAGAACATGTACATGTCTCTCCCACAGACGGTTAGATTGTTGATCTTATTAATCTGATTTGAAGCACATGTTGTCAAATCTCACTACCCCTCTCCACACCTCTAGGTTTTTTCCTGCTGTGTGTGGTGGTGATGTACGTACTGTGGATGCAGGTGTTGGATGTGATAGACCTTTACATAGACCACCAGCGTGCTCTGTGTTCAGACTTCCGTCTGACCTTCAGCTACGGTCTCTCCTTCATGTTTGCCCCAATCGGCATCTTCTTCTGCCTCCTGGCCGGCCTTCTTTTCCTCCTCATCGGCCGAACCATCCAGATTCACTCCCAGTGACTTACCAGCAGTAGAAGAAGAGCCCGAATGTCGGGATTGTATGAGGGTTTTATACTTTTCTCAGTCTTTCTGTCGTGTAAAAGCTGGAATCGGTTTGGCAATTATGTGGCACATGCTTGAATATTTTCAGCTGTTGTTGAGCTCGTCATGCTCACTCAAACCTGAGTCATTTTCAGCTCAGCTAAGATAGCACGGAGACTGCGGAGGACCCAAAACATTTAAAATGAAAAATAAACAAGAAATTTAAAAAATGCACGAAAATGAATATTAAAAATAAACCGAGGCGCTAATTTCTGAAATGTGCCATAAATTAATATTTCTGCTGGTCTTCTATTTATTTACCCTTCTGTTAATTTGTCTGCTTTCATATTTAATATTTATTACTTATTTAATTTCTCTTGTATTTCTCATATCTATTAATAATGAATATAAAAGATTTTAAATGTATATATTAATTAATTTAATTATCCCCTAGTTTTTTCCCTGAAACTTCCCCCAAAATTCACATTTTCTTTATCAAAGAAAAAAATAAATACAGAAGCAAATGAAAATAGAAATATAATATAAATTGATCCGTGTTTATTTTGATGTAATTCTTAATGCATTTAATGGCACATTAATGCATTCATGACGACATTTAATTATGCTTTTATTTATTTTTTTCATTCTTGAAGTTTTGGTCCTCTGCTGTATGAAACATTCACAAGAACAATGATTATGCTGAAGTATCTGTGGAGCACAGCTTTATTAGAGTCTCGTGTGTCTGTGATATTTTGAGGTATTTTCTGAGTATTTTCATGAAATTCAGGCACCAGCAGTGATATGTTAGTATGGAAGAGTGCTGTTGGAAATATTAAAGGATTGTGTATGGGTTGAAAATGTAATTAAAAAATATAAAAGAGTTTGTAAAATTATCTACAAAAAGCTTCTAAGGTGGCATCGTGATCTGTGTGTATAGTAATGGGAATCAGTACTGGGAAATAACTTCTGCCAGCTCATTGCTTTAAAGGTTAAAGCTGGTAATTCTTGATATTTGTTATCCTCCATTAAACACATGTAAGCACCAAAACCATCAGTATTTTCTCAAACTGCTGTTCTCTGACTGTAACCTGACTGTGAGGACAAAAAAATAAGTTTAACTGATCCTTAATTATTCCAGTGATTTTAGTTTTTATTCAAATATGACTCGAAGAAGAAAAAAAGTTGAATTTTATTCTGTTCAGAGCTGAATATAAATACACTGGTGAGTATTTACACAAGCAGGTCAGCAGATGTGCATCAACTCAAATGAACAGTTCACGTCAGTGCAAAAGGTATCCCTAATTTCTGTGTTTTAAATAGTTTCTGGATAACAGTGGAGCTCATGGTATAGATTCATAAGCTACTGAGCCTCAGATTGTGAGTGAACATTTTTATTGTTGGTTTTGGTGCTTTTTGATCATTGGGTGATTGCAGGATCATATTAATGCATCTCATTATGTTATCAGATATTTATTTGTCACTGTGTGTCAACATTTGCTTATTTGTCACCTAAAAGTGTGCATTTTTAGCTTTGACCACATTATTGGCTCGGCACAGGCAACAGTTTTATGTTAACGCTGTTCACAGTTCCCTTTCTTTTTGTGCTGTTCTGAGTGCGTTGCGAGATATAACGTCATGTCTGTCAAATATATGTACATATATATATTTTCTGTGATCTGCTTTTGCTGCCAATTAAAATCCTTTTATCATTGTTACAAAGCAATGTTGATTGTGCATTGTGTCAGATGCATGTAAATAAAACTAATAATAAAACAGTCCTTCTTTATAATAAAAGAAAAATGGGAGAAAAAAAGGAAAGAATTTTAATTTGCAAAAACAATCAGTTTATTTCCCGTGCATGAGGCGGCAGAATGTGTAAAATAGGACCGATGTAGCGCAACTTACAGATTTGTGACACCAGTGGCATGAATAAGCTAGGAAACTAACAACAATAATCAAATAGGATTCACTGATTCTTTAAGCATCTCTTAAGCACTGCACTAAAACCATAAATATATGTATATATATATATATAAACTAAATGACCACAAGATGGCACTGCTGCCTCACTTGAATCACACACCAACCGCCACCTTGAGAGACAGAAATCCCATTTTGCTTATCTTGACTCTATGTGGAGTGTATGTGGCGTTATGCATTTAATCACAACTTCAGAGGCAGAATCTGTAGATGAAAGAATTCACACCTTGGCTGACAGACGGATGGTAATTTCACTCATGAATGGAGCATTTGATCAGGATCTGAATGGACTCCTGTGTTGATTCTCGTGTGTCTGCATCAACTCTGCGCCTTTCGAGACTCATAATGTACTTATCATACATAGGGAAATGCATCTGCGCTTTGCCTCAGAATGCAGGAGAGAGTGACACAATGTAAGGCATTGATTATTTGCAAGACTGACTTGGGCTTCACAGAAGGCTCTAATGATGGAGTTTCACACTTCCAAATTCCTGAAATTTCAAATGACTATCCCCACACAGAGTCCATCAAATTTGGCTCAGATTTATGAGAAGCCGCACTGAGGGAAAGCCCCCCTGCAGGTCACGAAAGGAGGCCCAGCATTGGTGGGCAAAGGCTAATAAATTATGAGATAAGATCACAGGATTTGTCCTGTTTGAGGTTGCAGCAGTCTTTTCAGCCAAGTCTCCCCTAAGAAAGACATTTCTTATCTGGTGGACTTCCTGGTTTAAATGAAATCCTAATAAGATTTAAAAAAAAAGAAACTTTAATCATTTCTCTATCCATATCCAGGCGAGAGTGTGTGACAAAGAGAGAGAGAGGGAGGTGTAATGCAGGTGTGGAGCAGGCTACCTCCAGCAGTAGCAGGGCCTTGCAGTCAGTAATGTCATCAGAGTGGGAGTCCCAGCTGAATTCAGCGCTGTTCTGCATGATTGCCCATGATAATTGTGTGTTGATAGGGAGCGCCGGAGATGGAGTATAATTTCCACCGAGAGATTCCTAAACAAATACCTGTGCTCAGCAGAGGGATGGAGTGCAGCAGGAGGTGAGGAGGAGAATAGTGGATGAGGGGAGATAGAGGATGAGAGGGTAACACTTTCAGAGAAGGGGGAGGAAGAGGAGGAGGAAGCAGTCACGCTGGAAAGGGTGGACAAAGTCCCTGGTTTTTAAGCCAGGGCCAGAGAATAAGCTTTAAACTTAAAAAAAGAATTAGACCCAAATCTGTGAATTCCTGACAGAACAGAACAGAAAAGCACAAAGAAAACATACAAACCTCTTTCAGACGGGCTTTAAAACATATAAACACTTTTTTTCTACTTTAAATATTAATCCGTGTGATAGTTTTTCCACCTTGTTAAAAATTTGTAAAATTGTATTACATCAACGCCGTATATAGTTTAACCCCTATGTCCTGACTATTATCAGTAAAATGTGAGTATAACTCGGTATAATTTACTTTCTCAGTGTACTCTGTGCACTGTAGGCAAGCTGCATATGGACGCAACTTTGATTGTATACTGGTTGAGTTTTTACACTCTTTCTAATGATCAGATACTATTTGTATGCATATACGTATGGGGCAAATGTCTCAAAACTTTCAACTGCGGTCTGGAGTGTGGGGCCTCCCTGCTGCTGCGGAGTCGGGGCGGTCTGCCTCTCCCCACCGCAGGGAAAAGGG
>NW_024582793.1:184804-191846 GCF_018398535.1 Haplochromis burtoni
TTAGACAACAATTCTGATGGCAAAAGAGCCAAACGGGACAGGCGCAAAAAAAAAAAAAAAAAAGAAATAAGGTCACTTTCATTAAGCAGAATGAAGTATAAGGTGAAGAAAAACGAAAATATAATGTTCCTCTATGAGGATGCAGGGTCTGCAATGATTACTTTAATTACAATACTTGTGTAAATAGCATATAATACTACTATTATAAACGTTTAGTACTTTATGAAATGAAAAACACTGCTTAACTCTTTCCCCCATTAAGACTTGGTGGCCTCCCCTGAACCCTTCATAACGAGATTTGACATCTCAGTTTATAAGAATAAATATGTGTTTTGGCGACCATTAAAACAGGTTCCAGGTTGTTGCAAGAGTAGACATAGTAACCACTGAATTCAGAAGAGAGAAACAAGGGTTACGCCTAGTTGTTGGAATAGCTGTTAAGCTTGGTCATACATGTAATAAATATTCAAATTTGCAATGTGTTATATATAAAATATAAGATACTATCAATACAAATAAGTGGAGAAAATATATATTTTTATTGTATTTCTAAATCCAACACCCTAAACACCCCTCGCACAAAGCACAGTACAGACAGAGGTCTCACCTTCTTTCATGAGATGATGTTTTGGAACATTTCCAGCATGGATGTTAATTCCTGGACCGCCTTACACGAGTCTAAGTAGTTGCTAAGTATAACAATTTTTATTTAAAGTTTTGCTTTAAAATTAGTGTAAAGCAGAGAAGGTGCATTCACTGTAATGTCAATCCTCAGCGCAGCGGAGGAAAGCTGTATCCACAGGATTTTGGAAACATGTAATTAGTATGTACTGATTTAGGGTGAGCGCAGACAAATTTCCGAGCCTGCGTCTTCTACACAGCAAAGCTCCAATATCACAGGGAACAGTAAGGAACACACTGGTGAAACGAGGAGGACTTTAAGAGAAGAGAAAGCGTAATAATTGTAAAAATCAAAAAAAGAAAAAAACAACGGTTATGAATAAAAAACTTGTTCAACATTTTCAGGGTCCTGGAGTCTACTCTGATAGCAATTTTTGTTGGGTTTGTGTTTCATTGGTGCAGATTTTCCAGCAAATTCTGGATCCGATGGCCTCTGTGATAGATTGTTATACATTTGCGTTTGCACTGGGATCTGAAAAGAAAATCTGCAGAGAGACATTACGAGACAGGTCCTCTTCTCGTCTGGTCAAGAAAAGAAGAAGAGTTCGACTCTGAGTCAACACTTGTATATTTAACCTTGAGGGAGGTTTAAGTTAATTGGAAAACACTCTTTGCCTGAGTGCTCTCACCTAACGGCGCGTAAGTAGAGTTATCATAGCTTATCTTCCAAATGTATCATAATCCCACATGACATGCAAGTCAGATTTCATTTAAATCTGATTACTTTCAACTCTCAGAAAAAGCAAAGTATTTGAATTGCATGAACAATATGGCAAGTCATATTACACGCTGCTTTCCTCTTTAGAGATAGTTTTACATAATTTCCCATTCGTTTTGAAATAATGAATAGACAATGGGCTGTATAATTGTGAGAATTTACAATTCAGAGGACTACGTCGCATAATCACCATGCATAATTCAGTGGGCTGAGCGCATAGGTCACCGGTGGCGGTGGCGCAAAAAGTAACTCGGGTCGTCAAACAAACAGTTGGAAATCTACACATTTATCCGTGTGCGACTTGAAACGTTGAGCAGAAATCTCTGTGATGAGGCAACATATACCTTAAAGATCACACAGCAGATACAAGAAAGCGCACGCACAGCATCCAATTATCTACACACCTCTGATGTGACTTTATTCAGCGGTGAGATTGTTTCAATAGAGACTGTAACTTCAGAGGAACTCGGCGATGTGTAAAGAGGCCCTGGCAGTATAAAAACGGTTATTACATTGTTGGCCAGTGAAAGCTACACCTGTATTGAGTGGATCCCTTCTGCCCCTCCAACGTCCTCTGGCCTCACACCTCAGTTTGTGCATATAAATTACATTCCAAAGTGTGTATGGATAGCCCTTGTTCATACCCAAGGTCTCTTGTTTCAAAGGCATGCTAATGTCTTTCACAGTGAAACTCCTCTCAGCGGCTCTCTTCTAACTGCCAGAGCAACTGTGTAGGAGATGATTGGATGATCTTTAGTCATCTTTGCACATGAATATTCAGACATTTTTAATGGCACATATGTAACCACACATCCTAAACAAAGAAGGATTCGGTTCACAGTGTTCCCTTTTTTTCCTCCTTTTACTTCCTTTTACTTAAAGCATTGTATGCTTGTGTTAATTGCTAAATGAATCTTTCAGTACACTCCTGCGCTATTTGAAAGATTCACAATGTGTTAGCGCTCGCTAGTTACGCACTTATCGCTTTCTTGTTCTTTGGGCGTCCTGTGTTTCAGCATCGAGGAGTTCAGCTCTGTATTTGGGTTTAGCGTCCCCTCAAGCAATTAATTAATGCTACAGTGGAAACAGCCGATGGATTTGGTCATGAATATTCAATTCTACTTCTTGCATATCATTTCTTATGCAGCGTTGTAACACTGCACTTTGGTGAGGCAGCCATCAGGGCTTCAAAGTCAGTGGAGACGGGGAGTTTGTATGGTTCATATCTGCCCCTGTGTGAACAGTATAGCTGTTTCCTGCTGTGCACGACAAACCCAGAGTTAACACGATGTCAGTGTGAAATATTATTGCGTTCTAATGTGACTAATTTTATACTTTATTAGTGAAGCTAGTTTTTCCTTTGTTATTAAATGCACCTTCCTTTGCTTTATACTTAACATTACATAATTATTTAAATTATATAATTACTTTCCTTAAGAAAAGATCGACTGAGACAAGCTTCATTCCACTTTAAAATGTATTCTTAACATTTAAGTTATTTTTTTCTTAAATTGCTTCTACAACAGCAAATAAATAAAGTATTTGTTTAAAGTTTAAGATCTGTTTTGTTTTTTTTGACTCAGTATTGCTCTACACATTCTCGCTACTATGGACTGTGGAGCATAATGTGAAATGCATTAAGAACTGAAAAAAGAAAATACAGAAATTGAGACATAGAGAGAAACTAATAGAAAACAGGAAAAAGAGTTTGGAAAATTAAAGGTAAAGTGAACACATTTTGGAATTATTGCAACAACTGAAAACAGCTTCATCATTTTATGAATGGTTACATAAAATAACATAAAAGTTTATACATTTTATGATTTTGGGTCTTTATTCATTCCAAACATTTATATATTTCCTACTTTTAATTTTGTCAGTTTTAACCCTCCATACACACTCAGCTTTAAAATGTTTTGAACTATAATCCCAAAGACTGTTTTAATGTTACACATGTTTATTAATGGCATGTTTCGAGAGGGGGTGCTGTCATATCTGTTAGGCTTACGCATGTCACAATGTGGTTAAATACATTCAGGAAATAGCAGGCACAAGCACTGTTTACCATATCTAATAGAAAATAAATATACAATTCTAATGTAACTATTCAAATGACTTCTACCTTCTTTGTTCCCCTCTTCATGTGCATTCATGTGTGTTGCATTGGTAGGCAACCTCATTTCATTAGTGTAGCATTTATGAAAATGATATATTGAAATCACTGAAATGCCAACACGGGCCTGTTAATAACGCTTGAACTGCATCTGTACAGACATTCGAGTCACGTCGTGAATGAAGTTACAGCAGATCGACTTGACGAACTGACAAAAGCAGGAAATCCTTCTATTGCTGGAGGTGTGTATGGCTTTGATTAGGAAAAGAAATGGTTTTTAAAAAGTCTGAAACCTGTGAATGTGGCTTTTTAAACTCTGTAAAGAGGTAAGTTTAAGCAGCATTACTGAAAATATTGTTGTAGTTTAACAGCAGTAGAGTAGACAGTGAATGAATCAAAAAGGCATACAGAGCACACCACAGTAAAGGAAACAAATGAAAAGTAAACAAACCTGACAAGCCAGTAAGAAATACTGAGTTGTGGATTGAAGCTGATTAACTTACCTGCAGATTTGCTATTTTGTAGCCACCTAGTTTGACTCGCCTGAAACACAATCCTTTCTCGGCTGACGTTTCAAATCCTTGTAAGCGAGAGTAAGAGTTACAGTCCTCTTACTTTACCGCTGCAACCAACAGGCTTCACGTGTTGTCGTCATCCCGCGGCTGCTGCTGTGCTTTTATACCGGTTTCAACTTGCAAAATTATACCTTTGACCTCAAGTAAGCCTGACATTCCTTGAAAGTAAAATCTTGTATGTGGAGAGCAGTGCTTTGATTTTGCAATGGTAAAAGAAGACTTTGTATTAATAAAAGTTTAATGGAATCCCTAGCATGGATGTTGAGGGAGGGGAAGAAGAAAGCAGTGAATAATGTATCTCCATGCAGAAGATTAATGAATATGTTCATATATTCATTTATTAATTTATACACGTGATTTACAATTTAACTTGCCCTTATACTTGCCATTACTTAAAGCATATCTCTTTTAGCCCGTCATTAAATCTGTAACATTAAATCTCTGCACAACTTTCTCAGCTGTAGGATTGTGATTGTTTAAGCTTTTGCAGCATAATAAGTAGTTTACGTTATTTCTGTCATAGTGAAACCTTTAAAAGTAGATCTTTATAGTCTAGTTTTTTAACAGTTTGAATCACCTTATGTAGCCTCCTTCCTTTATCTCCACCTCTGTATTCCTATGTCTCATTCACATCTGAAGATGAACCAGGGGGAAGCCGGATAAAAAGAGCAAAAAAGTTCTGCAAAGTTTCGCAAAACAAAGGAGAAAAAAAAGAAATGCCAGTTGAGGAGCTACTGCTCGTGCTTCAGGCAGTTGGGGTCACATGCCAGAGGGACTAAACGTGGGCTGAAAAATGTTACCGGTGATAAATAAACATTATTTAAAAGATCTGTCAGCTCCTGTTAGAACGTAGCCGTGGTTCATTTGTTTCGCTGCTCTGAGGGTATAAGGAATATTTAATCACTCTTCTGAATGACATGAATAATCACAGATACCGTTCTCTGGGAGCCACGCACACACACGGTGATGACTCGTGCACTGGTGTTTAAAATTTGCATGCTAACTATTTAAATTTGTGTGCATTTGAAAAACAATGTGAAGTTTAAATGTTACATACTCTTACTTGAGAATAATTGCACATAGCACAACAGTTATATTTTAATAATAATGACCAAGTGAAAGGACATTTGCAGAATCCTCAGTGGCCTATTAATCTATGTAGATAGTTGTGGTATCAATATTGTTTTTCTGTCACATATAAATAATACTTCTACAAACAACTTTATACTCCATGAGTCTAAATGTTAAGACTCGGCATGCTAATTTGTTGTGATAAAAGCACTGAAAGCAGGACTATAACTAACACAACAGGAAATAAAAGCATGCAGCCACTCCGCTCCATATTGATTTGGATGCGCATCGTAAACAAATCTCTAACAATAACAGCAAAGTGAAGCTAATGAGCTGAAATATCATAAGGATTAATATAATTCACATATGTTCCAAACCATAATATCTGGAAATCTCTAATAACTTTAAAGACACTTATGATACTACTTGTCGACACTTCTTCTTACTGTCACCGGTGATCTGACAAATCTCGGATTTCCTTTTGCTGCCAGTCTGTTCAAATTTTGGTGGAAATGTTAGTACTCCCAGCGAGTGAAGAAGGTGTTCAGGCAACAAAGACTAAAGTGAACATACTGTACCTAAGGCTGATTACACCAGTGCATGTTTGCGCTGCAGCTGCAGTAGGTTAAAGTAAGGACTGCTAGTGACAGCGATCCTGTGGCAGGAAAAGGAGCCATGTTGTAATGTGAACCCCCTAAGATTCGACTTAGACTTAAGCACATGATTCTGGAGAGCAGGTAAAAGTTCTCGAGTCTTTACTTGAAAAAAGAAAGGTTCAGTACACTGACTCTAAATTGAACAGGTCAAACAAAACCACAGGGAGCAGGCGGAGGCAAAGACCAGGAGAACAGTTAGAGCGGGTGAGAATCGGAGACTAAAACGAGAGAAGAAATGCTGGAATGCTTGACATGTGGGAAGAAGACGGTGTGGCGACTGGAAACTTGGAAAATTGGAAGGAGAACTAAATTAAGGTGCAGCACAGCAATCACAAAAGTAGGAAATACAAGAACAGGAAGTGAAGGACCTGAAATAAGAAAGTAGTACTGCCTTCAGCCCAAATACAATGTAGCAAAGCTTTTTAAAGCAGAAAAGATGGTGAATCGGAGACTTTGTTATGACACCGATGTGCATCATACAGCTCATTTACTGCATGCACTGCCTTTTTAATATAGCCGTGTTTATATATACGCCAGTGTTGATGGGTTAATGGGCTGGCATTACATAGTGCTTTAGTGACGCTTTAATCTAAAAGATTTATTCAATTGCACATTCATTCGGTGCTTCAGAGAGTTTATCCACCTCTCATCCAGAGCTGATTTAGAATCGCCAATTAACCTAACATGCATGTCTTTGGACATAACACACAGACAAACCCGATACGGAAAAAAATAATACAAAAAGAACAACACACGACATCGGCTCCCACGTGAGCGGGCAACGCATTTTTGCTTTCTTTGCACTAACTTTCGTCCTCGTTGCATTAGCCTGAGTGTAAACCCAGTCCAGTCCCCGCTGTGCTCCTCCACACTCAGCAAAAGATGTCATGCCAGTCTCTTGCCCATTGGCACACACGACACCTGCTAGTTGGCATGGTGACATCTGAGCCTCTGGGACGACCAAAGGGGCATCTGTTCAGCAGACAGAGGGGCTGAACGGGTTGCCCTTGACAACAGCCTTCTGAGAAGGCCTTGGCATCTGCACACAAACTGGAAAAATGAGAAGGGTTTTCACAGTATGACTGGGAAATGATTTGCTGGTGTAATCCTGCAATAGTCTGTGTTATGTAACATTCTATCTATCTATCTATCTATCTATCTATCTATCTATCTATCTATCTATCTATCTATCTATCTATCTATCTATCTATCTATCTATCTATCTATC
>NW_024582793.1:191866-228746 GCF_018398535.1 Haplochromis burtoni
CTATCTATCTATCTATCTATCTATCTATCTATCTATCTATCTATCTATCTATCTATCTATCTATCTATCTATCTATCTATCTATCTATCTAGTCATGCACTCACAAAAACTCTCACAGGGCTGGACTTCAGTTTCTTCTCTTACAGACTTGTAAGACTGGGGACTACTATGATAAACTCTGATTAATCTAATTTACAGTACATCATGTTCTCCCATAACCTCAGTTACAAAATAATGGATTTAAGTTTATTCTCCAGCAGTTAAATTATTAGTGACCAGTGGAAAATCAGAATCTGAAATCATCTTCGCTGCTGTTGGTTTAAAGAGAAGGAACCAAAATAATTTATAATCATGCTGTCGTAAGTGCAAACACACCAACAAGGATTTTGAGTATTTGCTTCAAGGACACAGCGTGCCCACTTAACTCTTTCTTTGCTTCACTCGCACCTGGTCCTACAGATTTCCTATTGATCCATTGATTTAGCAGCCTTGTACTTTGTAGAACACATTATCCTGATGTATCGCTGGATTTTACTTAATTTTATGATGACTGCAGAAAGATTTCATCAGTTAGTTTGATGATTTCAACATTGAGTTATAAGTTAATTACTTTCTCCTAATTTGTTACAGCAGGAGTTTGTTCTTAAAAATATTTATACGCGATCATTTTCAGTAAAATAAGCATCAGGTTCTGATTAAATCAATATTACGGATGTCTATATATAAGAGAATAAATGTGTTGTAGTTTTACACATGCAGTCTTCTCCTTTTTTTAACCTTCACCAAGTGCTTAAACAGCATTTTATTTTTATTTCAGTCCCCGGGAATCCATTCACAGTGAGTTTAATATCTTTTTTTGCAATATGTGGCACAGTGATGGATTATCTTGATTGTAGATTCAAGCGTTGACAAGAATAAGAGTGGGGGTGAGAAACAGGATAAACCATCTTCTGGTGGCGTTTGTCCAACTTCCCAGAGCTACTAAAGCAGGACAATAAATCTTCTGAATGCATATTTAACTCTGAATCAATGTACAGTGTAGCTTGAAGGTAACCTGCTTTTTGTTTAAATTTGTTATTCAAATGCAGGCTGGTGTGGCAGCATTTGTCCATCCACGACTCTTTTTTATGGTTCACTGGTGATCTGTGAGCTATGGTAAAAAGAGGAGAACAAACACAACTGTGTTCCTATATAAAGGTCATCGCTTTAAAGCAAATTAGTTATCACAAAAATGTCATCAAAGTACAAAGCTCAGCTGATCTTAAGGTCTTAAAGTCTTTTAACCTTCAAACTCAAAATGAAAGTTTCCAGGCCTAAGCAATATTTTACAAAAAGCAGACAAAATTGGTAAGCGTATTATTATTTTTTCATTAAGATGCCAAATTAAAGTAATTTACTTGCGTTCCTCTATAGAAAAAAGAGTTGAGGTGGTTAAATGTTATGCTTGATAACCCTCTGGAGTTAATAGATGGCCGATGCATCCAAATCACATACCTGATTTGTCTAGCTGTGTCTCTAGCGACAAAGCTAGAGAGGCTAAAGAAGTGATAGCGGATGTATTCGACAAAGGATGGTGAACATGGAGCTGCCTGGCAAGAGGAAAAGAGGAAGATAATAGGAAGAACTGATGGGAGATCAGTGTGTGAGGCAAGCTGCTGTTGGTCTACTTTCGCTGCTCTGAGATCAGTTACTGTGGTGGTATGAAAATGCAGCTAGCATTAGCAAGTAAACAGGTTCAGTAATTTAGCATCGCAACAGATGAGTTTCCTCTTGCTAATCACTTTGGCCAGAGTATGTGACGTAGAGGAGATGGAATGTGAAAACTTGTTCATTAAATGCACCCCAGATACACTTGTTGATCCCTAATTATGCGATAAATAAAACTAAAGTTTCCCTCATTGTTATTTTATTGACTTTGGATTGAATTCAGACCTGTTGCTCAGGGTTATCTTTCTAGGGATTTTCTTAAAAATGCAAATCAAAAACCATCTATACCTTGAAGCGTTGGGTTTCACACTTTCACACTTAGCAACCTACATCCCAGAAGACTGCTGCTCATAGAGGAAGACGTGTGAAACATGCACACTGCACACAGAAAGGCTCCAGCTGAAGATGCCTCCAAAATTAAGAGATAAAACTTTTAAAACCTGAATTGATATGAAAAGAATCTTTTGGGGATAGAATATGTGAAGGGCCGTATATATTTCTTGTATTCATTTCCATTTTATTTTCTGTGGATGATCAACACAGAGGTTTTGCACATACAGTGTATAAATGATGAGCCGATATAAATGACACATGATCAGTAATTTATAATCGGTAAGTCCTAGGAGACAAATCCCTTGATGAGACATTTTCTGATGTTCTTTTGTCTCAAAACATGCTTGGGTTCAAATAAAGAGAAGAACCAGCTAGTTTCAATTTAACAACTGATACCCAATAAATACTAATGTTTAGTTGAGTCACTGAAATTCTAATTTGTTTTATTAGATGTGCATCATATAATGCACATGCACACACTGTAAAATTAACAATGCGGAAACATGAATATTTTTTGCACTACAGTAATTTGATAAAAGACTCCGGGAGGTATTTCTTTCCACCCGAGCATGGTGTTGCGGGATTATGATGACCTGCTCTGTTAACAAGGTGGTGTGGCGACAAATCAGAGCTGCTAATGACTTAAGGAGCATATCAGCTATGGCTCGTTTGCTGAACGGTAAAGAGCGCAGTGCCTGGAATTTCTGCTTTAATTAGAGGTCGGCTAAAACACCGGTCCCCCTGGTACTGACACATTACCACCGCTCGTATGCTTGGGTCTATTAGTGCTTAAAACACCTCCACATGGGCTGCAGGTTATCCCACAGCTGTCTGGTAAATGATGTATATTAGAGCAATGTTTTTGAAGTATTCTAATGACACGGCCTGTCCGTGTACATGACAGCTGAGGAGTGTAATGCACGTCCTGCACTTTGCAATCGCTCTATGAAGGTGTAGGCTGAGATCTGCGTGTAGGTCATAAGTTCACCTTCATTTGTGAGCAGATGTTCACATTTTTACACGGGGGGGAAAAAAGGCAGTCAAGAGATCCTCTCAATCAAGCTCTGATCAAGCACAAAGTCGGATTCGACTGTAAATAATACATGACTTGTCTTCTAACATACACTCCCCACTGGGACACTGAAGAGAGGGAGCAGGTTCAAACATCTTTCCTCGCCTTCAAAAGTCCTGCCTTCATCTTAGCTACTGCCAGAGTTTCTGACACTACTTGGAAATATCAGGAAGGAGTGACTGTTAAAGGGCAATGTCACTCATTTCAAAGCAAGTTTTTCTCTCCTCTGGAGACCATTAAATAAGGATTTTCTATACATTACATGGAATATAGGCTAAAGGACTGCTGAACCATATTTAGAGAATTTTAATGAATGGTTTTATTATCAAATTCATGCTTCTGACACAGGACCGGGACAGCACGGTGGCACGGTGGCACAGTGGTTAGCACTGTTGCCGCACAGCAAGAAGGTCCTGAGTTCAATTCCAACATCAGGCCGGGGTCTTTCTGTGTGGAGTTTGCATGTTCTCCCCGTGTTTGCGTGGGTTCCCTCCGGGTACTCCGGCTTCCTCCCACCGTCCAAAGACATGCAGCTTGTGGGGATAGGTTAATTGATTAATCCAAATTGCCACTAGGTGTGAATGTGCAAGTGAATGTGAGTGCGAATGGTTGTCTGTCCCTGTGTGTTGGCCCTGTGACAGACTGGCGACCTGTCCAGGGTGTACCCCACCTCTCGCCCTATGACAGCTGGGATAGGCTCCAGCGCCCCCTGCGACCCTGAAAAGGATAAGCGGAAGCGAATGGATGGATGACACAGGACCGCCAACTTAACATAAAAGCACATCTTTACAATGACCCTTGGACTATTGTGTTTATTAAGATTATCTATAAGCACCATTTCCAGTTAGTCTCAGACAATCTCGATTGATACGGCATGGTAAACGGTGTAATAGATGGCAGTTTATGTAAGAATATGGATAGTAAAGCCTGTGAATGGTCCCAGAAAGGATGATAAACGGTTGGGTGAAATGGTGTGCTAATTTACAAACGCTAGTGAAGCAAAGGGCCGACCCAGTGATGCTGAGAAGACTTGGTTTGGAAATTGTCCTTCTGTTACTGCTCTTCTGTAAGATGATGTTATTGAACCTAACCAACTGAGCAGTGGTGAAAAATGATTTCTTCCCTGCCAGTGTAGTAACTTTGCAAAGAATGCAAAATGCTAATTGAAGTCTATGTTAACTTTTTTTTCTGCAAATCCTGGTCATTTGATTAGAATAACATAATATCCCCTCTTCTTTGACTGTGAATGGAGTCACAAGCACGGAAAGCAGGCGGCACAGTAGAAGTCACAGCGCTGCTGCACTTTGGCTGGTGATAAAGATTCAGCCTGTTCCTTTAGCTCCAAGTGTAGCCATGTGTATAATTGCTCTGGGACTGGAAATGCACCATGTGTGAATATAAAGGAAGGGCCATTTAATAGGAAACACTGTCCAAACAACATAGCTCCGGTTTGTCTAAATGTCCCATGTCACCGAGAAGCTGCAGAGGACGGAGAAAGGTTCATGATAGCAGAAGCAAATGGTGAGCGTGATGGGAGAAGGCAGAGAAGAACAACAGGCAACGTGAAAAGTGATGGAGGAAATCTAATCAACACAGACTGTTAAAAACAAATAATATGTTGGTAGATTTAAAGTATGCACTGTGCTCAGTGTTTAACTCATTGTTCTCCTTTGCTGATATGAACATTTTCTTGCTCCCCAACATTGACTCTCATTTTAGCCATGCTGTAGGCGTCGCTAAACCCTCTTAGGAAATAGGTTTGTAACCGCTCAATATTACACTGACTGAACACTTTATTAGGTACACCTTGGATCACTGGCCCCCCTTTTGCCTGCCTAATTATTCATACCATAGATTCAGCAAAGCGCTTGAACCATTACTCAGAGATTCTAGTTGTTTAGTTGACATGATAACATCACGTAGTCGGTGCAGATTTGTTGGCTGCACATCCATGATGTGAATCTACAGTTCTACGACTGTGGAGGCCACTTGAGTAAAGTGAACGCACTGTAGAGCCAGTTTGAGCTCTGTGTGCCATCCTGCCGAAAGCAGCCCTCAGAGGACCATTACCAATAACAGTATTTTATAGGCAGTCACTATCTATTGTGAGTAAAAATAGTAGGTCGGTGAATGCAATTAGCCATCACAGAGAATGACAAACATTATACTACCTATAGATGCTTAATATAGCATTATATCTGTCATCATCATATTTTAGAGATGTTACTTGGTTGACATTTTCAGCAGCATTAGAATAATTTCAAACATTTCATATTAGTTTCTTCCTGAAAACCCCCTCATATCCCAGCCTTTAACCTGAGGAGGGCAGTGCATCAAACTGTTGATCTCTAAAAATTTAAATAAATTAAACCTCACCTGAAAAGAACAAATACAAAATAAACAGGAGAGATGAATGACAGCGAGTACAGGCAGTGGATTGTAGGAGTGGGAAACGTGGGCTTAGTACGATTTGTGTCGAGTGGCTGAATGTAAATGTGCCATCGATCGTTTGATCCAGGCAAACGGAGAATCTGCTCATATTGATCTGCACAAGGCCAAGGGCAGGATGAGGCTAAACCTAAGACACTGACCTCTGCCACCTTGACCTTGGCCCAAAGCCAGAAAACTGCCCTTTAACCTGTATCGCGTGACCTTTGACCAGCCCAGATGTGACCTGAACACAATGTTTTGGTGGGTGGCTTTGCTGCCTTTCTCCCTGACGCCGCTACCTGAGCCGAAAGGAACATCTTCCGAAAACCCGGGAGGAACGAGGGGGTGTTAAAATAGGCAAAGAGGTTTAACTTGAGTGCAACTTCCCCCACAAGATGTGATCACAGTCTCAGAGCCGAGAGACAATGAGAGATAAAGGGTGAGAGCACAAAGAGGTAAGAATCTCTTCTCCACACTTAAGAGGCACTTGTAAGGTTACTAGCTGCTCAGTGCTATTGATTTGGTAATTTAATTACAAGACCATGCATTAAACAGACAGACACAAGCACCGACATGGTGATGGATCACAGCATCAAGCGGCTTTCACATCCTTAGTTAGCGCACTTCAGAGGACGATTCTTCAGCAAATTGCTCTCACTCAGTTGCGCTATGCTGAGTCCTTCAGCTCTCACACTACAGCGAGTCGTGTGATTACTTGTTTGAGACATTTTGAGACTTTAACCTGACCCAGTATGAGAGTGTGGATGAGGCTGTTTAGGGGTACTTGATTATAGTTCACTTTCTGTTTACATCGTGCTGTGTTTTGAGTTTTGTGTCTCTTATTTTGAAGATTGTTCATATTGTTGTTTTGTTTCTGTGTATATCTAAGAAAGTCCAACTCTTAACTCTGTTAAGGGAGAACGGGAGAGGCTCGACATTCTGTTAAATATCTAGACAACAATAACCGATAAATATAATGGTACTTACTGTAAATAGCATCCTTCTATTCAATTTGAGCACTTTCTACTACAAGACAAGGCAAGTTTCTTTATATAGCATGTTTCAAATGCTACAGTCAGTCACTGTGTTTTACAAGATAAAACACCCAACCAAACAAAAGAATAGTAATAATAACAGGAACAACCATAAAATGAATAATTAAAACAACAGCAACACTGGTGGTTAATTAAAAGCAGCTGTAAAAGCTTCGTTTTAAAAATAGCTAGGTTTGGAGATGATCTGTGAAGGTGATCATGGAGACCTTGGAGACCTTTAGTCTCATCTTCCTCCCCTCTCTCCAAACCAGTCACAGCAGATGGCTGCTCATCCCAGAACTTGGTTCTGCTTGAGGTTTCTTCCTGTTAAAAGGGAGTTTTTCCTTCCCGCTGTCGCCAGGTGATCTCACAGGAGGTCGTCTGATTGTTAGGGTTTTCACTCTACTGTAAGGTCTTTATTAAAATAAAACTATTTGGAGCTATGTAAATAAAACTGAAACTGAATTAAATTAAACATCTCAGATAACTATGACTATAAACAATTACCTATACTTTTAATCCATTTCTGTATTTTACTGGAAGCCAATGCATGGAGGTGGGAATATGCTTTTCAATTCAATTCAATTTTATTTTATTTATATAGCGCCAAATCACAACATAAGTCGCCTCAAGGCGCTTCATAGATACAGAGAAAAACCCAACAATCATATGACCCCCTATGAGCAAGCACTTTGGCGACAGTGGGAAGGAAAAACTCCCTTTTAACAGGAAGAAACCTCCAGCAGAACCAGGCTCAGGGAGGGGCGGGCCATCTGCTGTGATTGGTTGGGGTGAGAGAAGGAAGACAGGATAAAGACATGCTGTGGAAGAGAGACAGAGGTTAATAACAGATATGATTCAATGCAGAGAGGTCTGTTAATACATAGTGAGTGAGAAAGGTGACTGGAAAGGAAAAACTCAATGCATCATGGGAATCCCCCGGCAGCCTACGTCTATTGCAGCATAACTAAGGGAGGATTCAGGGTCACCTGGTCCAGCCCTAACTATATGCTTTAGCAAAAAGGAAAGTTTTAAGCCTAATCTTGAAAAGTAGAGATAGTGTCTGTCTCCCGAATCCAAACTGGAAGCTGGTTCCACAGAAGAGGGGCCTGAAAACTGAAGGCTCTCCCTCCCATTCTACTTTTAAATACTCTAGGAACAACAAGTAGGCCTGCAGAGCGAGAGCGAAGTGCTCTAATAGGGTGATATGGTACTACAAGGTCATTAAGATAAGATGGGGCCTGATTATTTAAGACCTTGTATGTGAGGAGCAGGATTTTGAATTCAATTCTGGATTTAACAGGAAGCCAATGAAGGGAAGCCAAAACAGGAGAAATCTGCTCTCTCTTTCTAGTCCCTGTCAGGACTCTTGCTGCAGCATTTTGGATCAGCTGAAGGCTTTTCAGTGAGTTTTTAGGACATCCTGATAATAATGAATTACAGTGTCCAGCCTGGAAGTAATAAATGCATGAACTAGTTTTTCAGCGTCACTCTGAGACAGGATATTTCTAATTTTAGAGATGTTGCGCAAATGGAAGAACGCAGTCTTACATATTTGTTTAATATGTGCAGTTGAAGGACATGTCCTGGTCAAAAATGACTCCAAGGTTCCTCACAGCGTTACTGGAGGCCAAGGTAATGCCATCCAGAGTAAGAATCTGCTTAGATACCATATTTCTAGGCTTTTCAGGGCCGAGTACAATAACCTCAGTTTTATCTGAATTAAGAAGCAGAAAGTTAGCGGCCATCCAGGTCTTTATGTCTTTAAGACATTCCTGCAGTTTAACTAATTGGTGTGTGTTATCTGGCTTCATGGACAGATAGAGCTGGGTGTCATCTGCATAGCAGTGAAAATGTATGCTATGTCTTCTAATGATGCTGCTTTAATGGTAACAAGAATGGTCTAGACTGAACACAGCATGCATCTTCTCTGGTCAACACACACACACACCACACACACACACACACACACACACACACAAACACACTCACACACTCATCACTCACCACACACACACACACACACCACATTTATAGAGCGTTTTCTTCTATGCTGAGTGGAGGAAATACCAACTGATCATCTGACCTCCCGATTGTCTACCATCTGAGCCACATTTAAGAAAGTGTACATCAGCAGAAATCCAGAACTTTATAGTTTGTTTATATTTATATTCACCCTTTGCGTATCGGGACAGGTTGTAAGGTAAATGTAGGTGAGGCTGACATTAATTTTTCTTAAATGTTGTTTTATTATTTTTTTATTTTTATGAAGTTTAAACTCTATAGGGTTTAATAGGTATATTATGTTTAATTAAGTGTTAAAAAATAACAAATTTCTTCACCTCCTTCTGCCTAAAGACATGCTTCTTTAATATCTATTTTTACAGCTCACTGGTGCCAGAAAACAGCATCTGTCTCTAATGTGGGGTCACATCACTATACCAAAAGACACAAGACTGGTATCAATCTTGTCAGTGCCTTTTGTTAAGAAAGCACGTTTACTAAAACTTGAAACTGTTCTTTTATGTTGGGGCAAATTTTCACCTTTAAAACAAAATGGCAGTCAGACAGACACCATAGACCGTGAGATCCAGTAAAGCCAGAAGGACCTTCTCATTGCCTCTGTCCAAGTATACGTGCATTACGTGTTATGTGATCGTGCAAGACAATCTTCTTACCTGCATGAATTCAGCGTGAATGTGTTTTTTTCCAAGAAAGCTTTAGGTTGCTCTGTGTAGGTGTGTGTAGGTGGTGGGTTATTGATTGCTACCACCACCACCAACCTTAGCCAAGGGAAGGAAACGCCTGAGTCTTTAATAAATGACAGTAATAGTAAATGAATTTGTTAGGTAAGAACAGATGATGACCACATTAAAAGGGAAAATTTGTTTCAGTTAGTGAAATTACGCACTCACAGGCTGCACTTTGATTATGCTAAGGTTCGCTGCATGTGGTATAAGGCAGTAATGACTAAGGCAATTAACTCAACTGATCTTTTCAGTAACACCTGCAGCACAGGGGGCTCAATCACATTTTTTTCTGTACAAAACAAGGAACAATTTCCATGCTACTAATTGTCTAGTTAGGAGGTCCCGGTGTGCTCAAGTCTTCGTATTGTAAGTTCACAGCCCCGTCCCATCTCCAGTCGTTCCACATTGTGTGCTTATTGCCTTTATCAATCTACAGGAGCCCAGAACAAAGACCTTCGTGTTCAAACAGCAATTACTCGCTCATCTCCCGAGGCATCAGCACAGGCCTAATTGGATTTAAATGAACCCCCAAATTTCCCTTTGTTACAGAAAATAATATGCAAGGCTTTTTAATTAAGATCCGATACAAGCCCACGTGGAGGGCCAGCAGTTGCTTTCATGTCCTGCTCTTCAAATAGAAGCCTAGGCTCGGCATGGTGGACAGTTTGGTGCAGAATATGTCTCAGTGGGAGGTTGCATGAAGTTTGTGTGTGATGTATATGTGTGTGTTGTTTGGTCTTGTGAGAGAGGTGGATAAGTTAATTAAAAGAGCCCTAATTTGATTGATCAAGTTCTTACAGAACTGTGAAGATAAGTTGTTCTGTATCAGACCAAAACTTTGGATTTGAGCTTCTTAGAGGAAGCTGTTCTGGATGTGGCATGAAGAAAGATTTAATTATGACACACAATTGTTGAAAATGACTTTGATATAATAAAACTGGCTTTTATTTGCAAAAGGAGTACTATCGGTCAGTAGCAAGGATGTTCTACATGCTGGATATTTTTTTAAGTGTTTTATTTGTTTGTTTGTTTGTTTCTGTCAGAAACAACTGTTGTACATGTGTACACATAGGAGTTTTTCCACTTTAAGCAGGCTGATAAATGAGGTTAGGGAGGAGTGTCCGTGGACTGATGTTTCCAGATGATGTCATGATCCGTAGTGAGAGTAGGAAGCAGGCGGAGACGTGGAGGTATAGATAAGAGGAAAGTAGGTAGAAGGATGTGTGTGAATGAGAGGGAGACAAGTGTAACAGTGGAGCTACAAGGAGCAGAGGTTGTGAAGGTGGATAAGTTTAAACACCTGAGGTCAACACACACAAGGAAGGACAGCAGACAATCTGACAAAGCACAAGGGAAAGAAAGCACTATTTATACTCACACGGACACACAAAGGGCTAATCAGTAAAATATGACACAGCTGGGAGGATGATGAGACACAATTGCACACAATATACACGATCAGAGGGGAGGAAATAAAACTAGATACAAAACATACAAGACAAAGGAGTACCAAAATAAAAGAGGAAGCAACTAATAAAAAAGGGTTAAGACACACACCTGCACACACCAACTTAACACTAAGGGAAACACCGGGAGAGGCGAGAAAGCTTGTATTATGACCCAAATCATGAGTGGTGGTGGTGTCCATCTCTTCTGTGCTTGATTATTTAAGTTCCAGGTGGCAGCTGATAATTGGTTGGAGACTGAATGAGACTGATGGTGAATCTGAAAAACTGAGAATGCCCTCCCTACTTCCTTTTTCCAACAAGGCTGTGTTATGTGTGTAAGTGCATATTGTTACATGCTGTTCTGTATCTTAGCTAGATTAGTTATTTTTGTGCATATGGTAAATATCCTTCTTTACAAAGCAGACCTGGTAGTTGTAGGTGTGGGAAGCTTTGAAGCCTCTTGAATCTTATTTCCTTTCTGGAACATTTACTTTGTTGTTTTGGTCACACTGATGTTTTCCACCCCTACAGATAAGTAAATTACTCTGTTTTGGAGGGCATACCTGCAACACTTGGTCCGTCCTTGGGACGAGGTGAGCCGTGTTTGTGTTGTGCTCTGGTGTCCCCCAAGCCTGGGGAGTAACCCAAGAAACTCAGAAACTAAAAGCATGAAAATAAATGACAGAAAGGATCTAAATAGTCACAAATTCCAAAGCCTAATAATAATCAAAGGCACAAAATCCCTGGAATCATGAGAACCAGGGCACATGGATTTATGCACAGTGGTCCAACAGAGCTTATTAAACTTTGAAACACCAGTCTAGGTAATAATAACAGCTAACCTGATGGGTTACTTTCTGAGGGAGAAGTGTGTTTACTTACGGGATGTGGGTTTAAACCTGTTTGCCCTTACAGCAACTAGACACAGGACACGACTCCCTCTGTTTCTGGAATGGCACGGCTCATTTTCTGTATATGTTTTTAAATGTTCTTGGACACAGTTTTAATCGAAGGATAAGGTTTACCAGGCTTTAGTGACACAGACATTGTTGCCTTTGAAACATGACACAGAAATAGTGAATTAAACACATCTAAAAGGAGTTACGTTGTAAGTTGTAATATCTGTACAGTCTCAATAATGCATCCCCTGCTCATTTTTTAGGACCAGCTAAAAGAGCGCTCAGCCTTGCTGCTATGTGTACCTCAGGCAGGATTTGAAGTTGTCACATGTGTTGAACAGATGCTCTGGCACACAAAAACCCCTTTGCCTTTGGCATAGGTGTAGAAACGGGGCGAAAATGTGCTGAGTCTGAATAGAGCTGTCAGCTTTTACTCTTAGACTCCAGGATGACAGTGATCATTTGCTGCTTCAAAAGTAATTAGATTGCAGCTCAAGAATGTTCTCAGAGGATCTCCATACTCAGGCGGGATATGATTGATTGATTTATTGATCTCCTGCTTGTGTCCTCTTACAACATAGAGCTTCAGCAGCAAAACACAGCATTTTAAGTCCGTTGCTTTCAGTCCATCGCTTCATTCTTCATCCATCTTTGACCAGGAACAATGGAAGATCAAGTGAAAATCTGATATTCTTACTTTTCCTGTTAATATTGTATATAGCGCTCTATAGCGCTACTATGAAACCAGCAAATTTCACTCACTCTCACAACTGAGGGAAATTATTAAATTCTCCCATGCACCTGTGAGCTAGCAGAGGAAATACTCGATTATTGAAGAAGAGGGAAATCATCTTTTTCCTTCCCTGATAGCAGAACCTCCTTCCTCAGTAACTCTGCACACATTTAGGTCATTTCCATTACCTCAGCAGAGATAATGATAAAGTACTGAATGGAAAACATATTCACACTCCACTTTCCCAAATGTTTAATTCTTCCGATTCGGAAAGAAAAAGAGAAATATTAAGTTAAGCTAAGAAAATATTGGCCAGGCAGCACATGGCACTGGCTTCTCACTAAAGTTGAGTTAATTATATGTGCAATCAAATTTATATTCACAGTTCAAAGGTGTGTTAACATTATAGATTTGAAATGCAAACCCAATTACAAGCATTACTCTGTGATCACGGACCGTGAATTTGTTTTTTCTAAAAGTTTTTTTTTTTCTTTTTTTGGAGGAGAAAAGGATGGATGCTTAGGTTTGTGATAGCAGTGCTGCAGCAAAGAAGAAAGTGGAGTTGGAGACACAGCTGAAACTGTGTATTGAGAAGCTGATCAAGAGTGATTGGAGCTGAATAGTTCTCATTTCTCTCTCTTTTCAAGTCCGGAGGACTCTCTTCCCCCCACAAGGTAAAAGTAGCCAGTTCCATGAGGTTTGTGAGTGAATTAATCATGATGATTAATTGGCTTTCAAGTTAAATATCCAGTGAGCGATGTCAGGCTGCCAGACATCAGGGTTAAATTGACAGGCCTTTAAGAAGAAGCAGATTGATTTACACAGCAGCTAATGAATCCCCCTCCACCCAGAAGGGGAGGAAAGGTAAACAAGTCTTTTCTTTCCCTTCCTGCCATCTGCTTTGTTCAGGTACACGTTGCTCTCAGCACTGAACTCTAACCTGGCTGTAGGTATCTGAGCCTATTGATGAGTTCCTTTTTTATTGCTTTTCCACCGTGATAACAAGACTGCTGGAAGAGACAGAGAACACGTATTTGTCAGTGCTAAAGCTGCACCATGCTAGTAAAAACACCAGTAATTGTAAAGGTGCATATTTCTCAAAGCCTTTTCAGTTTAGTATCCACAAACCAGATTAGAGTAACACACTGAAGATCTTTATTGTGTTAATCTGGATGTCTAGAGCCTTAATTCAGTGCGGAATCACTGGATTAAGCTCTGGAGCTCAACCCTCTGCTGAACCCTGTGTGCCACAGCTGGGGGACTAACTACCAACTAAATGCTACCAACACAGGAGCACGTTAAATCAGTCACTACCATCCTTCTTTTTTCCATCCGAGTTTTTTTCTTTCCAGGTTGGGCCATCATTTGTTCCACAGAGTAATTAGAAGCACTAACTTTGCTAACTTGACACACATATTTATCCAGAAGTTGTTTATATTACTTCAAATCCTATCTCATAATTAACTAAGTGCTCTTTTTTTTGTGTGTGACTGATTTTTGTGAGATGATGTTGGCAAAGAGATGTCGTCCACTGATTTATGGAATATTTGAAATCTTTGGCTATCACGTCTTGTTTTTTTGGAGCCAAGGGTGACCACATTTAGACTAGACTGTGATGTGCTACATCATCAGCTAACAGCTGCAGTCTATGGCTAATGCCAGCTCCCTTAGCAAGGTGCATTTATAGACTGAATCCGTGCACTGAACAGACACAGAGATAGACGTGTTAAATTCTATTTAAAAAAAAGAGAAACTCTGTTTGTTGTCCAGACAAAGCAGCCACTCCTCTATTAATGCAAACTTTAAGCCTTATTGCAATTTAAATAGGTAACTTATATAGAAAATGGCCACTTGTGCAGTTGTCATTGAGGTGGAAATTAGCTATAAAGTCCTAAATCATTTTTTGTATGTTTTAACATGAAAACCTGCAAGACCTGACATCTGAAGGAAGCCTCAAGTGCCCATTAATGAAACTGCAGCTTTAGCACACAGCTAGTCTTCACTTGGACTGCAGTTCAAAGGTTAGCAGTGTCGCTAAAATGGCTTGTGGCGAGTGGAAATGTGAGCTTGCCAAAGTAAAACTGTGTTTTAAACTTTTATCCACTCTCAGATATGAAGCACTAACTGTGTTAAATTTTGATTTGTTTGGGTCCTGGTGTACTTTTCCACTATTTCTCAGTCATTTCTTTTTATTTCAGCCATTAGCAGTGATTAGATTATAGGTAACAGTAGCCTCAGTAAATAATACTTTGTCTTACATTTATCTTTTTTATTATTTTATAGTCATTCACCAAGGTAAATCTTTTGCACCACTAAACATAACATCCGTGTTAGATCTCTAAGCTGCACGGAAAGGTCATGGCTACTGAAAAGCAGAAGCTGGAGTACTTGCTGTGTTTTGATGTTCAGTGCTACACCTATTCCCTCTCTCTAACCCCCCTGAGCCCCTCTGATCTACACTGCAGCTCATTAAAACACCCTCTCCACCTCCACATTAGCATCAGAGTCATGGTCAGACTGCTTTGTGCTATAAGGGTGGAAAACAATATCAATAACAACAACAAAAACAATAGTAGCCTTTGGTCCGGGGAGGAGAGGAGGAGAAAGGTCTTTGATAATGTACATCAAAGACAGACGCTGAAGTAGGCTGTGTTTTCATTGCATGCGTGCCAAGGTCGTCTCTGATCCTGCACGCGTGGTGTTAGTGCTCGGGGCCAGTTTGATGGCACAAGGTGAGTAGCTGGGTCCTCGGGACATGCCTTCAAAAAAGAGAAGTCAAACACTGCAGCCAACAAAGCTCCCTAACAGGTTAACTCGTGTGGCCCTGGTGTGGCTTTTATTTCCTTCTGTTGTGAGTGTTTGCAAGTGCTGTGAAATAGAAACGTCTGTTAGTCACCCACCACCACCACCAGTGAAGTTACTATATTTGAATCTTTATAAAACCTCACCCCTATCCCTGAGCAGGTTTCTTCCTGTTAAAAAGGGAGTTTTTTCTCTCCACTGTCGCCAAGTGCTTGCCCTTAGTGGATTTACTAACTGCTAGGGTTATCTCACTATCCCTGTAGGGTCTTATTCACGTTAGCACCTTAAAGCACTCCGAATATAAAACTGAGTTGAACTGAATTAAACCTGGCACCTTCTTGCTCTGCTCTTAAGATGGACCAGCTTCGACTGAGTTTGTGTAAAATTAACCGATGCTTTTAATTCAGTACAAGTTCACAGCCTTCAACCTGATGATCCACTTTTTCACTCATAAAGCAGAAATAAACTTCCCCCTTTCTGATAATGAATTATTAATAAGTTATTAACCTTTGAAGTAAACAAACAATACAAAAAACAGTAAACTTACTGTCATAGTCTATGTTTTTTGCTATATTGATTTGTATGTATTAGTTAAACATTGAGTAATTGGTTCATGTCTTAAAGTCATCTATAATGCACGATATAATAACCATTAACTCACAGCAATAGCAGCTACATGTTTCCAGTACCACCAAACAAAAACAAACAAACAGTATTACAGGTTAATTTTATGACATAAAAAAAGACACACAACAAATTGCCTTTCATGTCCTAAACCTTCAACTTAAAGCTGCGTATTGCCCTTCAGTGAAAAGTTAAGTGTTATTGCTTGCGAAAGGTTCAAAGTTTTTCACAAAACTGAAAATACCTCTTTCTTTTCTCCCAGAAGGAGTGCGTGATGAGAACTCTGGAGTGTTAATGTGAAATCGTCCTCACTGCGCAGTGAGTACATGTTAATTTGAAAGCTGCGTGACATCATTAACCCGCTGGGTCTGGAGGTATTCATTACATTTATTTAATTACGTTCCTGTGTAAGGTGTCTTGATTGATGTCTCAGCTGATCTGCACGCCACCGCTTAGTGCTGATGTATTCAATAAAACACAGGCATGTTCAACAGTGTTCTTAGGTGATACTGTTCCAGATAATTGTTGTTATAAATCTGCTACTTTCTCAGTTAGTGGAATAATCACAATCTGGGATTTATTTTTAGTTAATTGATGCCTCAGTCATCCATAATTGGATTTAACTACCTGTTTAACTACTAAACCCGCTGATTCTGAGTGCAGAACTGTGAATCAAAAATGCCACAAACCATCCGGCCGCTGCTCGGTATTAAAAGTCACTTCTTTTCCCCTAAACCCACCTGAGAAATCATCTTAACTACAGAGAGCCTTTATAATCACGTGGATCATGGTGGGAGCTTCAGAGAGAAATCTGTCCATTCATGAAAGGCAGAGGCCGGGCCAGACTCGACCAGGCTGGGCCTTCAGGGACACCGGCTGTTTGACTTGGCTCGCTGCTCGGCCTGGGTACAGGGCTACAGTTGTCTGTAGCCACAGGCTGCAGAGTCGCAGGTATTTCCTGACTAAATTTCTCTGTCATACATTTTTGCAGTTGTATCTGAAGAGACAGAACACGGCTAAAAACGAGATGCATGTGTTGGAAGACACAAAAATAACCACAAAGGCAGCAACGCTGTGATTCTTTAAATTTCCATGTGGGCTCATGAGCCTTACTAAAAGCTAAAAGGAAATTAAAAACTTTAAAACTTCCTTTTATCTAACCCAGTTTACATGTTTTTACTTTTTTCTTTTCTTTCTTTTTTGCAGCAATATAAACACCACATTTTTCCTATAGGCTGTGCCTTTATCAGAGTATCCTAAACCCCAAAAGTCTCATGCTTTCTCAATTTCCTCCATTTTTCTTTAGTGACAGCACAGATGTTGCTGTTCTCCCCACATTTGGTTTAGCGCAAGCACTAATCATTGACTTCTGTGATGTCATTCCAAGAACACCTTTCACCATTATGTTAATGCATTAAGACATTTAGAAAGAGGTAAATGCCCACCTCTGCGCACACCTGCAAGCACCTTGGTGCACACACACACTCCCATTAAAGAGGACTGACTGATGTCTTTGTACTATTTCCCTGCTCTATTCTCTCTGCTCTTCCTTGTCACTTTGGCCCCTTTCAAATTATCTGCTGGGATTAATGAATGTAATTTTCACACATTAACTTCCCCCCATTCATGCATAATGGCCCAGCCCATAACAGTGTTTAACCAGTACATCTGTCCATTGGGTGTCATCATTTAAGCCTCAGCAGGGATTTGTAATTGACAATAATTCCAGTGCTGTAAACACGACTGCTCTCCTTCGTTTCTTGCCTTCTAGCTTCTCTCTGCTGTAATTCCACCACATCAAATGCAGTAAGGAAATAGACAGCTGTCCCAGCAAACTTCTCATCCCCCGGTGAATCACGTTTGTTTAAAACATCTCATCACAGCGCATTAAGACATGTGCCCAAAACTTAGACACATCTGCTTTCAAATTTGAGCATCATTGGCTGTGTTTATCCTCATATTTGCACGTCTCTGCGAATGAGGACTTTGCAGATGAATGCACTTTGATCATTTCCCCTCTAGATCCTTCCCCGACTACACTACTTTGTCTCTACTTCTTCCCTTCTCTCGCTTTCCGTGGCTGCTTCTGCTTCTGATTTAAACACACAGCGGGGGGTTGTGGGTAGAGTCTCATGCTGTGAAGGATCTCTCTGACTCAGGGAGAGCTGAAGGTCAAACACACTCATGATCAGAACCACTGAAGACACTGAAGAGGTGGAATGAAAAAGAGTACATGGAAGATAAGTTCTGTCTCTCTCACACAGCAGCGTTCAGCACAGCTCCATCTGTAAATACCACAGTAGGTCTCACAGCAGAAAAAAACAACGGTCTGCCTGCTCTTGTAGTTTCAACAAGCCGCGCACGTGTACAACAAATTATTAAAAATAAACTTCAAGTGCTGGGTATCATCTAAAAACAACCAAAGCACATGAACAGGAGAATCTTGCTATAGTCTCTGCAGAAAATATTAAGTTCAATAAATGTGGCAACAGCATCCCATCCTTGGAAATGAGTTTTTCTTTTGTCTGCATGGCGTCTTTTTCTTTTTTGTCTTAATTAGACAGACACTTAAGTGATAAAGCAAACAAAAACAAAGAGTATGAATGAGAGAAAATCATCTGTTTCTTTGAGTGGAAAACTCCTGGAGCCCAGATGAAGGCTTTTCCTTTTCTCTTTCTTTCGCAATTTTTGTTGGAAGCATTAGCATATTTCAAAAGTCTACCAAAGAAAATAGCCCGGGGACAGAAATGGCCGATCTGCATATTGAAGACTCAACAGAGGGCGAGGAGCAAAAGAGGGGAGAGAGAGAGAGAGAGAGAGAAAATGGGAGGAAGAGAGAGAAATTCTCCATCTTCGTGATTTGAGGATGATCTTAAAGATACAATAATGTCAATTAGCTGACGGTGTCACGCTCATTATGCTGGATTAATTGCGGTGTTCGCTGCAACTAAAACAGATTATTTTCCTACTTGTCAAACAGCTCCATGGAGAGGGAGGGAGCGAGGGAGGGAGGGAGAGGGAACAGAGAGAAAAAATGTGCATCATAAGAAGGCCTCTTCACCCAGCTTCCTTCATGAATAACAAATAGAGGACCCAGTGCTGTGACCAGGCAGCACAACACATGAAAAACATTACTGCCTTGCCTGAGTCGTCTGGTTTTCTCTACATTATGCTGGTGGGCTCAAAACACGTGAAGCAGTGTGGTGCTTTTGCACGGCTTCTCTTGTTTTCCTGTTTTACCAAATACGAGACAACAATAAACTGATTTTAAAAGCTCTGACTGAAGAAGAACCTTATAATTAAGTGCAAGAATGTGTTTTTGTTTGGTACTCTCACTGCTTTTTTCTGAATCTTCTATTGTTTATCGTTTTATTTTTATTACAAATTCCTGAAAGCACATGCAAACATGTGATGGAAGTAAAGCTTGGAAAAAAGTCCAACTGGGCAAAACATTTTGGGTATCAGGGATTTGCACAATTTTTGGCTTTATTTTTTAAGTATCTCTTAAGTTATTCGGAAAGGCCAGAAAAACACTTTCACCTCTATTACCGGTATCTATCAAAAAAGTAAACATTCACAACTTGGATTATTATGAGGACTCATTCTTACATTTGCATTTTCTAGTGCTTTTTTTTTTTTTTTTTTTAAAGTTTAGCAACTTGAAAAGTGCAAACCGGGCTGCAAGGAAACATCTATGAAGATCAAACAGGTTATTTTGCAACTATTAACAGTTCTTACCAGTGTATGAATGTGAGAGTGAATGAATAGTGGCATTGTAAAGCGCTTTGGGTGCCTTGAAAAGCGCTATATAAATCCAATCCATAATTATTATTATTATTATTACCTAACCCCCCGAATAGATAGATAATTACAAAACTGTACTCTGATTACTCTTGAATGCTGTGATTCAAACTAGCTACTTTATTAATATATCAACAAAAACACACAGGTTTAAGAGAAAAACTGCTCAATCTGGCATTCAAATACATCTGATTTTTTATGGTCTTGAAAATACTTTGTTAAGAAAATTGCTCTGATATAGAAAGTTGGGTTATTGCCTGAATAAGTGTGTTATTGTGCTTTCTCTGCCACTAAATAGGAGGTTGCTGGAGTCTTAAAGGCTTGTTGCCCACCTACACCGTTTTACCAGTTTTGGTGCTAATTTTGTGAAATGATGCACAATTTAACAAAATAATTACATTTTTCTCAAATGTTTATAGAATGATCCTATATGTGCATCACTCAGTCAGTTTATGATAAGCAGAATCTGCCTTGTTTTAATTCTCCTTTCAGAACTTCTGTGCACAACAGCCTAATCAGTATATAATCTTCTACCCATATTTACTTTAGCTGATAAAGTTTTTATTATCCTTTTTATACTGCTATGCGTGATTTTTTTTTAACGATTTAATATATCCTGAAATCAGAAAAGTTTGGCACATGACTGCTGAACATAAGGCGAATTTAAATATTGTAACTCAGTTTATGTTGCTGCTTTGGGAATGGGGTCCTGTGAATACTTGTCGTTTACCTTTTGGACAAAATCCAAGATAAATCTGCTGAAAAACACAAATTAGCCGGAGGTTCACTGGCCCGCACCTGGCTCTTTCCACCAGTCACAAACCACCATGTGTCTCAGTGGATGGCTTTCTCTCTCAAGGCCCGTAAATGTGAAGAAGGAAGCCCGTGGTAGAAAATCCCAAACGACACCTTCATTTAACAGCCCATCCATAAACTGACTCGGCATGGAAACGTCCCACTGAAACCGGATTGTTTTTTTGTCTTCGTTTTGGAACTGCTGGCAGGTTTTGTGCAGCTTTAGCGCTCGCCAGTGCGGAGCGTCACGCCACTGTGGCCTTCGCTTTACCATGTGAAAGGGAGAACGCATTAAGATGCAAGTGGCGTCCAAACCCCCTGTGTTCCCAAAGCCGACTTGAGTATCCTTGATTCAAGCCTCGACTGCTCTGTGTGATACTCGGAGATAAACGTGACGGATATTATTTTGTCAACTTAAGTGACTCAGAGCTGCTTAAATAATAATAATAATAATAATAATAATAATAATAATAATAATAATAATAATAATAATAATAATAATAATAATAACGTTAAGCATAATTATTTTCGCTTTTATTTTGTTAGTTCTAGGAAGAGGTTTGTTTTGTTGGATGACTTCCCAACTTGCCTGTTTTTCTTCACATGCTTCACAGGCTATACTTTAGCGCGCAGTCAAACCATGTTTGGTCTATTTTTTTCGGCTTGATTGTAATTTTCTAGTAAATTGATGCTTTTTTCTCCTTCAGGAAGAGCTCTGTGCACCCGAGGCTCAACTGTGAGACACACCAACTCCTCTCTGCCTGTGCGTCCAATCAGCGGGAGCTCTGGAGAGCCTTTCTGTTGTAATTGGATGGAAATCGAGAGGAATACGCAGGCTTGGCACAACGTAAACACACGCTCGTCTCCTTCGCTCTGTAGAGGACGCACCGGGTAGAGCAGATGCAGTGAACTAAACAACCGATAGAACAGCAGACGCTTTAAAGGTTTTTTTTTTAAAGTCATTTAGTCTAACCCGAAGCGTTTATATCAGAGATGTGAATAGGCAAGCAGACTGCGTATCAACTCTTCAGTTTTCACGGTGCAAAGAAGGCCGTTTTTTTCATAGGCGACCATTAAGTCTGTGGATTACGCACGCCGGAGCTCCCGGGACAGAGAAAAGTTGTGAAACTATCGTTTTGCCGCACAGGAATACGTAAGAGAGCATGTTCTGCCACACTGGTTACAGCAAGCGCACGCTGCTTAACTGAAAATATAATGTACGTCTCAATGGAGTGATTTGGCACTTTCCCCCCACTAATTGGGCAAAAAAGAAAAAGAAAAGAAAACTCGTTTAGAGTGAAATAGACAGAATTTATTTATGGATTAGAGCAAAGACTATTTTAATTTTTTTTTACTCAAACACAAGAAAAGAGAAATAAAAGATATATGATTTGGGGGATGGCAACTGCCACTTCAAGCCCATACCTAGCCAGCAGCAGGATTTTATCCAGCCCGGTCCTTCACTCTGACCGGAGGGGTGGTGGTATGCAGTCGGGCGGCACCGCTGTGACCACAGTGTCTAGTGGATACAGAGGGGACCCTTCAGTGAAGATGGTGCAGAGCGACTTCATGCACGGAGCCATGGTAGCAAGCAACGGGGGGCACATGCTAAGCCATGCCCACCAGTGGGTGACATCGTTGCCTCATGCAGCAGCCGCAGCGGCCGCCGCTGCAGCGGCAGTAGCGGAGACCGGCTCTCCGTGGCCCCCGAGTTCCCAGCCACAGGATGTAAAGAGAAACGCCGGCAGGGACGACCTCCACTCGGGTTCAGCCCTTCACCACAGGTCTCCGCATCTAGGACCTCACCAGGCGCACACGGGAAGTTGGGGAGGCACCTCCACTGCGCACATCAGCATCACTGAGGGGGAGCAGCAGCAGCAACAGTCCCTCATTTACTCCCAGCCAGGAGGATTTACAGTCAACGGGATGCTGAGCTCACACACCGGGCAAAGCCTCATGCACTCGGGGCTGGTGCGCGGAGAATCACCTCGGCTGGACCACGGCAGCCACCATCACCACCAACACCATCATAATCATCACACGCACCATCACCAGCAACACGGTCTGGGCCACGAATCGCATTCAGACGAGGACACCCCTACGTCCGATGACTTGGAGCATTTCGCCAAACAGTTCAAACAGCGACGGATCAAGCTTGGTTTCACCCAGGCAGACGTGGGCTTAGCTCTGGGCACTCTGTACGGCAACGTGTTCTCACAGACCACCATCTGCAGATTTGAGGCGCTTCAGCTGAGCTTTAAGAACATGTGCAAGCTGAAACCTCTGCTGAACAAATGGCTGGAAGAGGCTGATTCCACCACTGGGAGCCCGACCAGCATCGATAAGATCGCCACCCAGGGCAGGAAGAGGAAAAAGCGCACTTCCATCGAGGTGAGCGTAAAAGGTGCACTGGAGAGCCACTTCCTCAAGTGTCCCAAACCTTCCGCACAGGAGATCAACTCTTTGGCGGACACTCTGCAGCTGGAGAAAGAGGTGGTCAGGGTCTGGTTCTGCAACCGCAGGCAGAAAGAGAAGCGCATGACGCCGCCGGGACTTCCGCGCACTCCAGAGGACGCATATTCACAAGTGGGTAGCATTGGACCTGACACACCGTCTCCCTCCATAGAGTGCAAGAGGTTGTTCAGCGATACGTGAAAGAGCCCCAAAATAACAGGGATGAAACACAAACAACAGCCTCTGTTTTATAAACATGGGTCTCAATGAAACCTTTGATTAACTTTTTATTCGCTACCATTGATCCAAAAAGTAGAATTGTTATCCAATGTTCATATCAGGACTGGACACATCACAACCGCCCTTTAGCCATCGTTATTTGGCATTTTTCTGCTCCCTGAAACAGCCTCTGGGACAAAAAAATATATTTCGGTCTAAATTAAATCTGAACAAAAAACAACTGAAAGTTATTTAAAGGAAATGTTTGGTCACCAAAACCGGAGATATTCGAGCAGAAACAAGTTATTTCCATATCTTTGTACTGTAAAAATAATAGTTCCCTTGTGATGCTGCAGAAACTGATGTCCCACATGCTAGACTGAACTATAACCTACGTTTTTAATCAAACACACCGCTTTATCCAGTGTTGAGTTGTTTCTAATGAGCAATAATTTCTCTTCATTCAAACCTGTTTCTCACTTTGTGTTGTGTGTCGGTGGATTTTTTTTTACATTTTTTAAATTTTTTTGTGGCACAGTTTAAGGTTTCAACAAGCGATTTACAGTTATTCCAATATTTGTACTTTCCTTTAATCCTTTTCCATTTAGCAAACGGTCTCTTAAGGTTATGTACAAGTTTGCTGTGTATTGTGGTGATATGGACTATTTATTTATTTTTTGCCACTGTGTTTATTTTCATGGAATAGACCAATTATTTAATAAATTTGACATAAACCTTGTGTTAGATACCGGAGCGTTATTCTTAAGGGCCATGTGGACACACACACGCACAAAGAGAGACATGCATATATATAAACACACAGAATCTCTTCATCAGAGTCATTTGAATTTGATATAATATACAATATATCCCATAAGAGATACAAAGAAGTCATAAAGGCAAAAAAAATTACATAGTCAGTCCATTTTGCTCAGGCGTCTCGTTATCATTGTTTTCATGTCTGTTTGGTAAATCATCTGTGCAAACTTCTGCCATTTTTCCCTGTTTATGACAATCTATAGAAAAGTGGCTTAATTGGTTCGCTAAGAAATTATTTAGCTGATGGACTAATAGTGAAAAAATAACCACACATTGCACCATAGCAGCTTAATTATTCTGTTGTTATTTAATTACAATTAATTCTTACATTGAGCATAAAACCTCCCAAAAACCTACCACATCATTTTGTTAAAGTGATGCTGATCCTGCAAATACCTGCTGAACCGATCACATAAGCCTGGTTTCTACATTTACGTGTGATTTTCTGCATATCAGTCCAGCCACAAACATCCTGTTGCAGCGCTGTGGACTGCAGCTCGATGGAACGCAGCCAATGGAGGTCGACTACCCCAGCTGGCAGTTCACCTCGGCAGCGGTTGCCAAGGTGACAGCGAGATGGAGTGACACAAGGCAGTGGATCTTTTGCCACAGATGATGGGTTTGGCAGATAGGCAGCAAGAAGTGCAGTACGCTGGCTGTGAAAAGCAATCTGCGTCTCTTCTGTCTGCTTCTGATCCACATAAGAATGACACACAGTACACACACACACAAGCTGATGTTACATCAGTAATAAAGATAATCGGTACTCCTAGAAAAAGTGACCGAGAAGTGCAGTTGCAGTGAAACTTGGAAGAAGGTCAAAGGTCAGCTGCTGCAGTAGCTGTTGATAAACCAGGCAGAACTGTGAGAAATAAATGCAAACCTAGGAGTTAATGGATTACTATGAATGTTACACTTATTACAATGTGAATGTGTGCTCTGGTCCTCTCCACACTGGACACCCTGTCTTAAGAGAGCATGTACAAAGACATTTTTGGGACCTTTGTCACTCTTTGCGTCCTCACTGCATATTTGGCAGGATTTAAGGCACACTCTGACTTTGCTGTTTGAAAAAACAAGAACTAGAAATGATTGGTTTGAATAACTTTTTCCAGGTCCGCCTATACAGCGATTGTCAAACTAGGTTAATTTTCAATCTTCAAAGAAGCTTAAGGAAAACAATAAGGGATGAATGGGATATTCTGGCTGTTTCACTTCCTGAGAAAGTTTTTATGAACACACATGAACCGTTCTGTTTTTACAGCAGTGTGTGAAAGTTTGTGAAACCTTGTGAAGTTTTTCTATAATTCAACACAAATAAAACCTAAAACATCTCAAAGTTTCTACTCAAGGGCCATGCAAGTGTCATATTAATGCCTCATATGCTTGAAATCTCGCGTTTCAAAGAAGTCTAAAACCTTCAAACAACATTTCTAAACATTTTCCCTTTTAATGCAATACTTTATTCTTATCAGAAGGTGGTGTAATGGATAAAAATGGCATTTATTGAACCAGGCAAGTTATCCAAGAAAACACTCTTATTTGCAGTAGTTACCCAGTAAAAGGTAAAGAGTGTTGATGAAATTGCGATTATGCCGAAAAAGAAATATTAAAAAAGGAAGCGTGTCTTTGGAAACAATACCCCAACTGGCGAAATGCCGCCCCCTTGTGGTGAAAATAGTTTTTTTTTTCATTTGGCAGAGGGCAATTCCAAAAAGTCCCTTTTACATTTGTCTCCTTTATATAACTTGATAGTCTTGTGTAAACATCAGGTAACATATTAGTGGATATTTTTACAGAAATACAGAAAACATACTTTTATGCATTACCCCAACTGCTGTATTTTTGTGTATTTGCACTGTATATACAGCTTTTTGTACCATTTAAAAATATTGAACTATCATTATTTGTTTCATTAAATTATAATTATTTCCTATGGACTGTTTGTCAGCATCACGTCAGTAGAATACAACAGTTTAAAATATGCATACTGTTCTGCTACAAAAACCAATTACACCAAGGAAGTGCTTTTTATCCTTTCAGTTGCCACAGTAATATCACAAAAGCCAGACATAAAGGTGGACAGGTGGTACCCTGCTTGCTCTTCGTATGGTTTTTAACATGATGTATCCCCACTGAGCTGCAAGCTCTCAGATGAAAATAGAGGTAGAATATAAGCTTCCAGGATTGCCGCGTGATCCCCTCAAAGCTTAGCAATGTAAAGATGGGAGATAAGGCTGGAATTGGGGGATAAAAAGCCCTTTAAAGGGTTTGTCATCACACAGTGCTAGGTGTCTACACTGAATATCAATGCTTGGATCTGAAGGTACATGCTGATGATGTTACAGTATCCTGACAGAACCCCAAACTCCTGAATCCACAGCTCAGCTCACACAAAAGTGCATCATTTACCTGCATTTGTGAGGGCATTATTCATCATTATAGCATTGTTTCCTGCATCTCTGAGCCATGGGCTGTGTGCAGTTGCAAGCTAAAGATGTTATTACCTCCCTCCAATAATAACAAGTAATATAATTGCTCATAATTGCTCTTAAAGCCTTGTCGGAGGTGCTTTACATGAAGCAATTACCATGAGATAATCCCCTCCTGTAATGGCTGTTGTTTGTGGCTCACAGTTTGGGCACAGTCACATACAGAATGCACACACCTGCTCATATCCAACAAAGTTTTAACCATTTTACTGTGGTCTACACATTCTCAGTCTCCCAGTGCTTAGTGTTAGCTATTTTAACAACGCAGCGATCAGTTACTGATTAAAGTCTAACACTGATTAACATGTAACTGGTGAAACACATGTAACACTTTCCTGGAATCAGGAGCAGCAGCGTGCCTGAATGAGAGGTGGCAAAATAAAAGAAGCACATTTTAGGTGTTTTGTTTGCACGAGAGTGTATTAAAAGTCTGGCTGCTTCCCCTCTAAATGGCTCAACATGGCTCTGTCAATATTGTTGCTCGTGTGGGTTTCTCTGCCCACTGAATATTCAGATTTGGACATTTTTCACTTTGCCTGTGTTTTCTTTTTTTCTTTTTTTGCCTGTGTGTGATTGATGGAGTACCGAAGTCTCTCAATCAGGAAGAAATTAAAGCAAACATCTGTGGAATAACGGACAGGGAAATGAATTCGCTCACCAGCGAGCTCTGTGTTGTGTGGGTGCCACTGAACGTGACGAGCATGCATGTGCCAGATCGGTGGAGTGGAACTTGTTTGATGGGCATGTTCAACACATGGGCATGATGCCAATTTAGACAAGCATGCCCAGGAAAAGAGTATCAACCTCCATGCTGAGTGTGTGAATGTAAGTATGTGTGAATGTAATTTTACCAGGTTTATAATTTAAAAAAACAAACATTTACATGGATTAATGTTTGAATTATTGGCTCTGTGGGTGCTATTTTGCACTTCTGTCAGGGCACCATCGATGTTGCATCAAAGTAACATATGAGACTGTTACCATAAAGTCATACATGCTTACATCATTGTTATTAATGTTCCTATTGTTGTACAACCTTAAATACATGTGAAGTAAATGCCCAAGCTAAATCATAAATACCCACACATCCAGCACAAAATTCTTTCATCAACTAAAGCCCACCGGAGTGCAATGCTGCCATCTGCTGGACAAAATAAACAATGCATGCTCAGATCTTCTTTCAGACTTGAACACTGATGCAAACTAGTCAAACTGAACAACACAACCGAATACAGTTAATTTATTTTCGTGTATAAATTTTAATATGTACATTGCAGATTATTTGATAAGAATTTTGACTTAAGAATTTTTGACTTAAACAGCAATTTCCTAATGTTGTAAACCTCAACATCTGGCAATAAACCCCATTCTGATTCTGATTCTGATTCTGATTAAGTCAAGAGATTTTATGGATACAGCTTCACGGCAAGCAACTGCTATAAAATTCAAATGGCATCTCAAAAGAACATCATGAACATCCCTGGCCGCTGTGTCAGTGGGGATGGTGTTCACTCTGTGTTGTAGCGTCCTGATGACACCCAGTTTGTGCTCCAGTGGATGATGAGAGTCAAACCTTAGATACTGATCCGTATGTGTAGGTTTGGTTAGGCGGAAGAACAGCACATCAAAAAGGCCCTGAGTAAATGTGGTTATCCCAGCTGGACTTTTGTCAAAGCTGGAAAGGCACCTAAAGAAAGCTCCAGCCGATCCAGGAGAGAAGGACAACCGCTGCCCAAGCGAAAACCTGTAGTGATCTCATATGTGTCAGGAGTATCAGAACAGTTGAGACGCATTTTTTTGAAACACCGGATCTCTGTGGCTTTTAAACCCCAAAACACGCTGCGCCAAAAATTGGTCCACCCCAAGGATGGGGTCCCCCGATACAAACAGAGTAACATAGTGTACGCTGTTAAGTGCCAGGAGGATTGCCAGGATTTATACATCGGGCAAACCAAACAACCTCAGGCGAAGCGGACGGCACAACACAGGAGAGCCACCTCGTCAGGCCAGGACTCTGCAGTCTATTTACACCTACAGGCCAGTGGACACTCTTTCAATGATGAGGATGTGCACATCTTGGACAGGGAGGAACGCTGGTTTGAGCGTGGAGTCAAGGAGGCCATTTACGTGAAAAGGGAAAGACCATCTCTGAATCGAGGAGGGGGCCTAAGGGTACATCTTTCACCATCTTACAATGCTGTGATTGCAGCCATTCCCCAACTCTCCGTGAATGGTACTCATGGCCTTTGGTCAGTGGGTTTTGGTCAGTGGGTTTTGGTCAGTGGTCATGAGAATTTGCATAATTATGATTAAGGAACTGACCTCACAGCCCATTGTTCCTTCAGTGGGCTGGTTTCAGTCATTATGCAAATGTACTGTTTATAAGATTGGGGAAACCTGCAGTCAGCTGAGACTGAAGAAGTCACTTGGATGAGTGACGAAACGTTTCTCCCACAAAACACTACGTCCAGATGAACAGAATCAACTTTTGGAGATATGATACATTTAATTTGAACAAGAAATTTTAAGTGCATCTGATAACATTTGGATAATTAAATGCAAATCAAAAGAATCATGTTGTATTAGCTGAATATCATAATGTTGATCTAACTAACCTTCTTGATTTAAATTGAGAAGACTAAATAAAACCTACTCAACCAAAACAAGCTCTACTTACTTTAAGAAATAACATGTTGTATTTACTCCACCCAGTTATGTCAACCGGTTCCACACAACTGGGTTAGTGAAATATAAAATGTATGATACATTTAATTTGAACAACAAATTTTAAGTAAATCTGATAAATCTACTCACCCAAAACACGCTCGACTGAAACTTTAGGATTAAATCACTTTAACAGAATTGCAACTTACTCTATTTAAGTTTGGAAATTTAAAAAAAATTGAACACAAGTTTATTCAGTTAACCTAACTTTAATAACACTTTGTGTAAAACTTGTTGAAGCACACTTTGAGCAATTCAAATGCTTCTAGATCTTTTTTCCTAAACAATCTTTACATATATTCAGGTGCATTTTAAGTGCAGGAAGACAAGATACAGAATGTCATGTTAAACTGAAATGATTAAAACTGGAAAGCGTTGAGATTCCAACATTTTTAACATTAACATGACTTAATTTAAACTTGATTGCACTGTTAGACTTTTCATCGCCACTTTACGGTAACATACTGGCGTCACTGTTGCCAGCGTCATACCGTGTTACGGTAGCTTACCGTTCTGCAGGATGATACCCTTTTGTGCTGGTGTGGTATAATACTCTTGGACAAATTATGGTAACGCATGACCTCTGTCTCCTCTTGTGATTGCATGCGACAGTTGGAGTGGAAATCATTCCCAAGCTCCAGAGTAATGGTGTCATTGGTCTGCCATCTAAAAAAAAAAAAAGAGAGATGGTGTTAGATTCAGTGTCTACTTGCAAAGATACTGAAATTCCTCTATGATGCTCTGTATAGTGCTGGTTGGCAAGAGCATTTTAGCCTGCATTTTTAAATGACACAAAGTCAACTGTCTTCTAATAGATTAACTGTGTCCTGTCCTTGTATTATGGCAAATCCCCCAATTTCTTGTTGCCTTGACTGCTGAACTGTCTACTTATGTTTTCGAGCAACCTTCAAATGGACATAATACTTTCCCCCCATCTTTGATATGAAATCTGAGAGGGGCACAAAGAGCTGTGAAGTTTTGTGCAGCATACCCACATCCAGGAACTTGACAGCCGAGGTCACCAGTGAACTTATAAAACTCCTCCTTAGTGGTCTCCCTTCTTGTTCTGTGATTCCTAGGCATATGTGAATGAAGGCAGAAAATGTTCTGAAAGTGGCAGGACAGTTTCAGTTCCACAAGAAAGCCTATAGTTAGCTACATGTTTGTGGCTTTTAACATGCAAACTGAACAATATATATTTGCATGCACTGAAGCCACAAAATTTAGAAATACACATAGTTACAAAAAGTTCAGTGACCAATTATCTTTCCTAAATGACATATGCAATGCAAAAAGTAAGTATTGTCAATAGGGACCAATTCCCAGTTTTTACATGATCAAAATCATTCACAAAAGGCTTCAATAAACAGAAAATGAGAGACAAGAGAGCAGTGCACAAAAATGAAAAGAGATTTGAGCTCGACTCTTTAATGGGTTTAACATGACTTAGTCAGCACTCCGCACCGTACAGGTAGTACAAGCACACCTGAAAACACTGACCAGCTAACAGCTTTAAGCATTTGGGCGCAACCTCGGTAGTTCACCGATTCACCTGTTGCAAACGTCCAAGTTTCTATCAAGTCTCATAAATCCATCGGCAACTATTACCTAACTAGTCTTTTGAGTCTCCACATTCATAGATATTGACATTTTGTCTTAGCATTTGAATGAAAATATCCTGGTAGGGTAGCTTAAAAGTCAAAACAAACAGTAATAAGAACGCATTTCGGACTTCTCTCGAATAAGTGAAAAACACTTACCTTCAGACTGATTAGCTGGTTCCGATCCAACTTTAATGTGTCCCATGTCAGTCCGTTTTAGGGAAAAAGTGTTAAGTGGTTTCATTTAATTTTGAGATACTCCCGCATGGACGAGCAATTTGGAGTCTAGCAGAGTTATCACGAATAGCATACGATCTTCAGATATAATCCAATCAACCTTGCATTTAACCCGATTGAACATCCAGTTACCTCTGACTACTTCTAAGTTGCACATGTTAACGGTCTATTCATCAATAGTTGATGGTCATGTTGTTCTCCTGCTTTGCAGCTTTGTTTGAGTCTGAATTGCGGCTTAAACGTGCAAAACTTGAGAAGCAGATCAATAGTTTCTTCTTGTTGTTATTTAATGGTGGTTGGCAACCAGCGAAAGGAGCATTAACCACCTCGAGCAATATTTTCTATCCCCATTGTTGTTTTGAAAGTGAATACCCGACGTGTGCGTCATACGTCACGTTGTACGTCAGGTGAAGGTGTGGTGTCGGCTATCGCACCTGTCGCATTACAAAGCTTTAAAAACGTAACAATCGCTTTAAAAACACAACCCAACGCGCTAAACATGAACAAACATAAACACCCGTGTTACATTATCACGTATATCCAGGACATCTCTTCTGAACCAAGACGAAGTGGTGCTACAAAGGAATTATTTCTTTAGGAGAGTGCATTTAATAGCAGTCTGGCCTGCCACAAAATGCACCGCTAAAAATACAGTTTCTGCTTGTCCCAGAATTTATTAATTTTGAGAGTGAAGTTGTAGGACTGATGCTGGTTAGTGTGTAGTAAGTTTCATGGATGTGACACCTGATGTTCACCATAAATGTACTAGCATAATGTCATAATGTCTACAAGAGTATAATTAAATATACTCGACTCTATCAGAATACTAACCTTACAGTATTAATAATGTTTCACATTGTTTGAATAAACAAATACATTTATTAATATATGAGGTTCCATTCAGTTCAAGGAATTAAATTTTAGTGTGGCTGCAACTTACTCCTTAAGTTAAAAATTATGCTGTATATTGTAGTTTATATGTTATACTACTTTCACAGTGAATCGCATTTTATAGTAATACACTCTGAATGAGGATTTAAGTAATTACTCTTAGATCTACAGTAGAAAACAACAGAAATCCGGATGGTGTAATAGTATAATCTCAGTAACATCACCAATTGTTACATTTGCTGTATTTTACAGCTGTTTCCATGAGTACGGTGAGTTACCGTAAAAATAATGTAATCTCATGGAATTTTCCCACAATTACATGCAAATTACAGTACTAAACTGCTAACATCCTTTAGAGTTTTTTACTGTTGATTTTGCAGTACTAAGCTATGGAAATTACTGCAAAGGCTAACAGTGTGGGCTACAATGAAAAGCCCGCAATACAGCCCTGCAAACAGCAGGTAGAAATTACTTTAGTGTCATTTTTGTCCATATTTAGAAAAATAACCTTTGCTTCAAAACTTAAACTGAAGTCCAAAGTTAGGAGCAGTCTTTTTCAGTGTAGTTGGATGTTGGTAAAGGTTCAAGAACAAAGAACGCAGAAAAGTGAAAGGCCTTGCAGAAGTTCTTGTGGCAATTCAAACTGAACAGTTTATGAAGTGCAAGGAGAAGGGTTCGAGAACCTTAAAGTTCAGTGTCCTCTATAGTTCACTGCAGGCTGTTTCACTCAAGCAGTTTGTTTTTCAGAACCTGCACCTTCATGGATAGGTTGTTCCCATCCAACTCCATCAGCACCTTCTGAAGAAATTCAAATGTGTATTTCAGGTGCTTTGGGTAGCTCAGATTTAGACTATAGATTAGTCCAAGCAGGAGGGCACAACCCTTTGCCACATCACTAAGAGCTTGCAGCACAGTGCATCCTTCTATGATGACACCAATGTCCTCAGGTGTATCTGCAGAGTTTGCTCTCATGTCTGACAACATAGACTCCCAAAGTCAGCTGCTCCGTTTCTCTGCTTGCTCCAAGATCCACATCCTTTAAATAAAAATAAAAGAAAAAGATAAGTTAATTGCATACATATACATATGGACAAGTAAGTCCACCTTCCATTTCCAATCCCAAATTAAAAAAAGGAAAATAACTGATCGTTTTCCTTTTTTAACTTACCAAGAATTCCTTGAACAGGTCATCTGGCTTTTCATTTAAGTAGACACAGACAGCTTTCAGAATGCATTCCCGTCGAACATCAACGCTGGGATTCTGGTGGAGATAAGAACTCAATATGAGAGAAGTTTCCTATTTTGGTTCCTTTCAACCTCTTTACAAAACAAAGTCAAAAATATTAACACATAGCAGATATGTGATTAAGCAATGTTTCATAACTCACATCAGTGATGTGCAGTGAGGTTCATGATTGGTAAGGCACTGACTCCTCTGTGTCAGATTAACAAATATATGAACCCAAAAATCGAAGCTTTTCAATTTTGACATTACGTGAAAGCTTTCATTTTTGCTTTAATCAATTCTAGATTGTTCAACAATATATTTAATAATTGTGCCCCTAAAAATATTAAAATTAAATAGAAGATTAGAACTGGGCAATATGGACTTAAAATCCTATCATGACATTTTGTGGTATTTTTTGCGATAACAATAAGTCTGTGAAGGTTCTCAGTCATCCAGGTCATTGTAGTCTAAGGCGCTTGGAAAGAAAAGTGAAGCTTCTTCAGTGAAGAAGCTTCTCGGATGAGAGATGAAACGTCTTCAAGCAACTTAAAGAAGTCCAGACGCTTTTCTTTCCAAGCTCCTTAGATAACAATAAGAGTTACGATAAAAAAATCACAATAGTATTTTTGCCTATAAATCTATCAATGCAGCCTCACAAATACTGCAAATTAAATTTCGCAAATGTGCTATTTAGACAAACCAGCAGTTATTTATTTTGTTGAACTGATGATAAGTTTGACATTAATGGAATAATTAATAGTCTCAACTAAATTATCTTTTTTTTTTAAGAGGTTTGAAAGCAGTCTATCATTTTAATTACATAGGACATGTGTTATCACAATATTGATAAGCAGTGCAATAAGTGCCCAGCCCTACAGAAGATGCATTAAAATTATTTAGGTTTTTGTGTGTCTCATTTTTTGTGTGTAGTAAATAAATTGGTCAAATGACCTGGAAGCAATTATAGAAAAATCATTAATTTTACATCAATTTATTAATTAATAAATAGGAGATGCCTTGAAACAAAAATTGGTGCGTCTCATTGCTTAAGACTGATTTGATGTCGATTTGTCCTTTGTGAAATTTACTGATGTTCCCCAAGTGCGCTGCTTTATCCACTGTGTCAATGGCGCTCTCAGTGTAATATGATTACACTGTGAATCCATATACGTGTACCTTTTATACATGTTGCCTTTAGGGTTCAGCACTGCCCTCCATCAGCCTCACTCCATGCATTTTTGCAGCACATTTATGACCAATAACATTAAACATGTAACACACATTCGTCAAATAAATTAGGTCTGCATCAAGTCATCATCTGTATTACATGTATAATCAAACATGTACGTTGGCGATTTAGAGAAACAGCAGTGGGATTGCGCATGTGTGTGTCCGTGATGAGACACAGCATCATCATTGCCTCCTCTCAGCGTTTTACCTTGTATTTGAACAGAAAATCCGTAATGACAGCAATTTTGACCATAAAAATATTGAAATCACACAGAAAGCAAATTTAAAATCTAGTGTACAAATTGAATTTCTCTTTTGTTAGTATTTTACTTCTCATTAAGGTGCCTCACTTGACTGCATGTCACTGATTCACATGTATCTACAAAATATTCAAATATACACATATTCAGTTGAAAAAAAAATCTGATTAATGACAGACACAGAAGTTGAAGCAGCATTCAAATAATTTCAGAGCTCAATCAAGGTCAACTAAAATACATACCCCATCCATGGCTGCCATGATTAAGTTCATATTGCGTTTAGCTGTTCCCCCTTCTCTTTGAACACTAAGAAGGTGGTCAGCGTAGTGGTCCAGCTTGGCCATGAAAGTTGACAACAAAGGGACGATGGTGATGCGGGCGAACTCTGCAATAACCTGAAACATATTAAAAATTACAACTAGAGAGTATTCTCTATTAATTTAATTAGAGGCCACATGCAAGAATGCTACAACTTTCAGTCAAACATTTTGTATCTTTTAAAATTAACAATTTATAGTACTTTGTTCTTCTTCAAATACAAGTTCTTATGAAAATGACTTGCAATAACAAAGTTAGTAAGAGTTACCTCAGTCTCTGAAAACAGGGCAGGCCATCTGTTTTTGACCTCTGCAATGAATGGCATGTCTTTGATGATTTCCTGTCTTCGGTAGCGATGATAGCCAATGGAAACTGATACAAGGAGTTAAATGCATTATATATAACAGTATTACACATTATTCTGCACTCCAATGACAACAGATGAACGCATGTCTTATACTTTACAAATCAAACTGTTAATCGCTTAAATCCCTGCGTTTGACACTAAACCAGAAATCAACATGGAGTCGAATTCTTTCAAACAATGTAGCAACTTAATTGATGCACATTTCTAAAATACACTACACATTCATTTCATTCTTCAAACTACAGGATCGCTGGCGCTCCCAGTGGTCATTACTGATGTCAGGGAGCAGGTGCGGTAGATGTTGGGAGTAATTTTAAAACTGTCGGTCTTAGTAGGCAAGTCTCATCTTAACAAGAATCGCAAAAGATTTTGGAAAATTACACCGAAGCAGGTTCAACAATATTTGTTAAATGTTTTCATACTTCTAACGTGAGAGAGGTATACAAGCTAGAGTGTTAAAAAATTTGCCAGGCATCATTTGTTTAAAAAAAATGCAAAAGTATTCCCGAAAGTGTCAGATGTGTATCAGTTAGTATACATTAATCAAATTTGTCATCCTTAAATTGTTGTACTTACCAAATAATCCATGAGATGGACCAGAGGCGGAGCCAGACATTTGAAACACCTGGGGCTTAGCCCAAAATGGTAGTATGCATGTGGGATTTTTTTTTTTTGGGGGGGGTAGAAATGACTGAAAGATTAATAGGCTCTGTTTTGAGTTTTGTTCAAAAAAGAATGACTTCATATAGGGAAAAATATATATCACATGTGCAGGACACCTTAAACTAGTTTTTTAATTAAGCAGCAAGGCAGAACAAAGTCGGGGCTGCATCAAGACACGAGGACTAAACCCCAATTCAACCAGACCCAGAACTGATCCGGAATTAAAACAGGACTACAACAGTTCAAAATCAGGACTACTGAGGATTTAACCAAGACAGAACCAGAATCAGAACTAGATGATAGTAGCACTAAAAATCATCATAGACCTGCACTACACTTATTTTTTAATTCTACCAAAGTCCACTATTTAGATTGAGAAAAGTTTATATAATTATTTAGCCTTGTTGTGCAAACAAGCCTGCATAACTTAATAAATATAGAATTTGAAAAATAACAAACCTAAAAAGAAACACTAGGTACGAGATACATGAGGACCTATGATACGGTGATACTTTTGGTAAACAACCATTTGACTAACATGTGTGTCTCACCTGCTCTTGTTCATCTCTGTTCTGTCCTCATTCTCCATCTCCCTCTCTGTTCCTCTCTCTCCCTCTTTGTGCTGACAATCATCAAATATACAGTTGAAACCAGATATTTACAAACTCTTCAGATCAAAACACAAACACTTTTTTAATTGTAACATCAAATCAGACTAAATGTTTATTTTTTTAGATTGATAAATATAAAAAACATATTTGTTAACTTTAAGAGTAAAGAGAGAAACTATCTGTATTTCTTAATTGCAAATGGCACCAAATTGTATTCAAAATTGAGCCACACTTATGGAGCTCCACAGTTCTTTTCCTGGTGTTTTGGTTGACATCTCTTGATTTTCCCATGTCACAGAAACAGGCTCTGTGTTTTGCCTTATATGCATCCACAGCTG
>NW_024582793.1:228771-254725 GCF_018398535.1 Haplochromis burtoni
TAAACAAATACATTTATTAATATATGAGGTTCCATTCAGTTCAAGGAATTAAATTTTAGTGTGGCTGCAACTTACTCCTTAAGTTAAAAATTGTGCTGTATATTGTAGTTTATATGTTATGCTACTTTCACAGTGAATCGCATTTTATAGTAATACACTCTGAATGAGGATTTAAGTAATTACTCTTAGATCTACAGTAGAAAACAACAGAAATCCGGATGGTGTAATAGTATAATCTCAGTAACATCACCAATTGTTACATTTGCTGTATTTTACAGCTGTTTCCATGAGTACGGTGAGTTACCGTAAAAATAATGTAATCTCATGGAATTTTCCCACAATTACATGCAAATTACAATATTAACCTGCTAACATCCTTTAGTTTTTTACTGTTGATTTTGCAGTACTAAGCTATGGAAATTACTGCAAAGGCTAACAGTGTGGGCTACAATGAAAAGCCCGCAATACAGCCCTGCAAACAGCAGGTAGAAATTACTTTAGTGTCATTTTTGTCCATATTTAGAAAAATAACCATTGCTTCAAAACTTAAACTGAAGTCCAAAGTTAGGAGCAGCCTTTTTCAGTGTAGTTGGATGTTGGTAAAGGTTCAAGAGCAAAGAATGCAGAAAAGTGAAAGGCCTTGCAGAAGTTCTTGTGGCAATTCAAACTGAACAGTTTATGAAGTGCAAGGAGAAGGGTTCGAGAACCTTAAAGTTCAGTGTCCTCTATAGTTCAGTGCAGGCTGTTTCACTCAAGCAGTTTGTTTTTCAGAACCTGCACCTTCATGGATAGGTTGTTCCCATCCAACTCCATCAGCACCTTCTGAAGAAATTCAAATGTGTATTTCAGGTGCTTTGGGTACCTCAGATTTAGACTGTAGATTAGTCCAAGCAGGAGGCCACAACCCTTTGCCACATCACTAAGAGCTTGCAGCACAGTGCATCCTTCTATGATGACACCAATGTCCTCAGGTGTATCTACAGAGTTTGCTCCTTCATGTTTGACAACATAGACTCCCAAAGTCAGCTGCTCCGTTTCTCTGCTTGCTCCAAGATCCACATCCTTAAAATAAAAAGAAAAGAAAAAGATAAGTTAATTACATACATATACATATGGACAAGTAAGTCCACCTTCCATTTCCAACCCCAAATTAAAAAAAGGACAATAACTGATCGTTTTCCTTTTTTAACTTACCAAGAATTCCTTGAACAGGTCGTCTGGCTTTTCATTTAAGTAGACACAGATAGTTTTTAGAACGCATTCCCGTCGAACATCAACGCTGGGATTCTGGTGGAAATAAGAACTCAATATGAGAGAAGTTTCCTATTTTGGTTCCTTTCAACCTCTTTACAAAACAAAGTCAAAAATATTAACACATAATCCAGATAGGTGATTAAGCAATGTTTCATAACATGCAGTGAGGTTCATGATTGGTAAGGAACTGACTCCTCTGAGTCAGATAAACAAATATATGAACCCAAAAATCAAAGCTTTTCAATTTTGACATTACGTGAAAGCTTTCATTTTTGCTTTAATCAATTCTAGATTGTTCAACAATATATTTAATAATTGTGCCCCTAAAAATATTAAAATTAAATAGAAGATTAGAACTGGGCAATATGGACTTAAAATCCTATCATGACATTTTGTGGTATTTTTTGCGATAACAATAAGTCTGTGAAGGTTCTCAGTCATCCAGGTCATTGTAGTCTAAGGCGCTTGGAAAGAAAAGTGAAGCTTCTTCAGTGAAGAAGCTTCTCGGATGAGAGATGAAACGTCTTCAAAGCAACTTGAAGAAGTCCAGACGCTTTTCTTTCCAAGCTCCTTAGATAACAATAAGAGTTACGATAAAAAAATCACAATAGTATTTTTGCCTATAAATCTATCAATGCAGCCTCACAAATACTGCAAATTAAATTTCGCAAATGTGCTATTTAGACAAACCAGCAGTTATTTATTTTGTTGAACTGATGATAAGTTTGACATTAATGGAATAATTAATAGTCTCAACTAAATTATCTTTTTTTTTTAAGAGGTTTGAAAGCAGTCTATCATTTTAATTACATAGGACATGTGTTATCACAATATTGATAAGCAGTGCAATAAGTGCCCAGCCCTACAGAAGATGCATTAAAATTATTTAGGTTTTTGTGTGTCTCATTTTTTGTGTTTAGTAAATAAATTGGTCAAATGACCTGGAAACAATTATAGAAAAATCATTCATTTTACATCAATTTATTAATTTATAAATAGGAGATGCATTGAAATAAAATTGGTGCGTCTCATTGCTTAGGACTGATTTGATGTCGATTTGTCCTTTGTGAAATTTACTGATGTTCCCCAAGTGCGCTGCTTTATCCACTGTGTCAATGGCGCTCTCAGTGTAATGTGATTACACTGTGAATCCATATACGTGTACCTTTTATACATGTTGCCTTTAGGGTTCAGCACTGCCCTCCATCAGCCTCACTCCATGCATTTTTGCAGCACATTTATGACCAATAACATTAAACATGTAACACACATTCGTCAAATAAATTAGGTCTGCATCAAGTCATCATCTGTATTACATGTATAATCAAACATGTACGTTGGCGATTTAGAGAAACAGCAGTGGGATTGCGCATGTGTGTGTCCGTGATGAGACACAGCATCATCATTGCCTCCTCTCAGCGTTTTACCTTGTATTTGAACAGAAAATCCGTAATGACAGCAATTTTGACCATAAAAATATTGAAATCACACAGAAAGCAAATTTAAAATCTAGTGTACAAATTGAATTTCTCTTTTGTTAGTATTTTACTTCTCATTAAGGTGCCTCACTTGACTGCATGTCACTGATTCACATGTATCTACAAAATATCCAAATATACACATATTCAGTTGAAAAAAAAATCTGATTAATGACAGACACAGAAGTTGAAGAAGCATTCAAATAATTTCAGAGCTCAATCAAGGTCAACTAAAATACATACCCCATCCATGGCTGCCATGATTAAGTTCATATTGCGTTTAGCTGTTCCCCCTTCTCTTTGAACACTAAGAAGGTGGTCAGCGTAGTGGTCCAGCTTGGCCATGAAAGTTGACAACAAAGGGACGATGGTGATGCGGGCGAACTCTGCAATAACCTGAAACATATTAAAAATTACAACTAGAGAGTATTCTCTATTAATTTAATTAGAGGCCACATGCAAGAATGCTACAACTTTCAGTCAAACATTTTGTATCTTTTAAAATTAACAATTTATAGTACTTTGTTCTTCTTCAAATACAAGTTCTTATGAAAATGACTTGCAATAACAAAGTTAGTAAGAGTTACCTCAGTCTCTGAAAACAGGGCAGGCCATCTGTTTTTGACCTCTGCAATGAATGGCATGTCTTTGATGATTTCCTGTCTTCGGTAGCGATGATAGCCAATGGAAACTGATACAAGGAGTTAAATGCATTATATATAACAGTATTACACATTATTCTGCACTCCAATGACAACAGATGAACGCATGTCTTATACTTTACAAATCAAACTGTTAATCGCTTAAATCCCTGCGTTTGACACTAAACCAGAAATCAACATGGAGTCGAATTCTTTCAAACAATGTAGCAACTTAATTGATGCACATTTCTAAAATACACTACACATTCATTTCATTCTTCAAACTACAGGATCGCTGGCGCTCCCAGTGGTCATTACTGATGTCAGGGAGCAGGTGCGGTAGATGTTGGGAGTAATTTTAAAACTGTCGGTCTTAGTAGGCAAGTCTCATCTTAACAAGAATCGCAAAAGATTTTGGAAAATTACACCGAAGCAGGTTCAACAATATTTGTTAAATGTTTTCATACTTCTAACGTGAGAGAGGTATACAAGCTAGAGTGTTAAAAAATTTGCCAGGCATCATTTGTTTAAAAAAAAAGCAAAAGTATTCCCGAAAGTGCCAGATGTTTATCAGTTAGTATACATTAATCAAATTTATCATCCTTAAATTGTTGTACTTACCAAATAATCCTCAGATGGCGATGGATTCTATCCAGGATACTAAGCATATACAAGTCTCAGTTGAAAATGGCGATGATCAAACTTCCACACTGCACATGTGCAAACTCAGAAATATGGAGAGCCTATTAGGACAATCCTCTTTAAATTAAAGTGTTATTCATTGTAAATGAACTTTTTATGTTGGATTTAATTTACTGCATTTTGTTGTATTGAAATATTATGTTGTTAATTAAATTCAAAACAACATACTTGTGTTTAAAGTTAAAAATAAATTGGTGGCATCTCTCGATGCTCTCTTCTCTCTCACCTCATCCTTCCTCTGCCTGAATCTGGTTCTTCCGACTGGAGGTTTCTTCCTGGTAAAAGGGAGTTTTTCCATCCCACTGTTGCCAACTACTTGCTCATAGGAATCATCTTATTTTTGTGGTTTTCTTTCAAACATTAAAGACCGTTTGTCCTAAAAATACAAAGCATCTTGAGGTGACTGTTGTCGTGAATTAATGCTAAATAAATAAAACTGGAATGAACTGAACTGAACAGGTTAAGAACGGAGGTGAATAGGCTGCATGGGGGATCACAAAGCCTGGAAAAAAACAGGGTTAAACTAAATAATTTTTTTATTCCACGAATTTCCAGATATTTAAATTAATTTACTTTACTTTCATTTATTGTATAGTTTTATACATTTTGTAAGGGATTAATAACTTATCATTTTGCTGACTGCATGGGTTTAGGAACAGAAAATAAAATGCCCTTTAAAACTAAAATGCTGCAAATAGCCTATGCTCGTGGCTGGTAACATTTATCATGCCTAAAACTAATATATATAATATATTGGTACATGCAATCAAATATACTGGGCCACCCACACATTACACCTACAGGCCATGCATGAAGCTCCCATCACTCAGTTTCTGTGCTGATGTTAATGCAGTGGAGGTTTAGAATTTCTTCAGTAACCCTGGCTATTTTTACACGCTCTGCCCTCAGCACCAACTCTATGGTCTGCCACTTTGTGACTGAGAAGCTTCCACTTTGCAGTAATATCACTCACAGTTGATTGTGGAATATCTAAGAGGGTTGGAAATTTTGTAAAGGCACTTTCCTGTTATAGTAGTGAGCTTTTCAAAACGACCCATTCTTTCACAAATATTTATAAAGGCAAACTGCATGGCTCAGGGCCTGACTGTGGCACTGGGACTGATAACACCGAAATCCAAAGATGAACAGGTGTAGATCGATACTTTTGAACATTAATGTATGTCATACTAATGTAAATCTTGGAAGCCAATAAATAACTATTACCGTCGTGAGTTTTTAAAAAAAAAATTCGTTCATTTCTTTCGGAGATTCGGCACATCAGCAACTGCTCGATTCACACTAAACCTACAGTTGACCGTGCTAATCGTAACAATAATAAGGATTAGGATGATAAGGATGGTCAATTTTGACACATTGCTCCTTTAAATGTGAGACCACCTGCTCCTCTGGCGTCAGCATCATCCGCAGGCGGCACGGTGGGGATCGATACGGCAGTGAAATGTTCAAAGTGGGATATTTTTGGAAGACCTCAGCAGGCACCGGAGGAGAGAGACCGTCACCGAGCTGACTGGCTCGACGAGAGACGAGTACACAACCCGGTAATAGTCAAGGTAAGTCCCGTCAGCACCTGCAGATGTTCATTTATGGTTCATTGTGTAAGGCAGTGCGCAGAGAAAAACAGGGCGTTGTGTCTTGGCGTTTAATATATGCAACATTTAGCCTGTTGCAACGGGCCAGTGTGTGAAAGCTGTTACATGTTAAGGCAAGAACAGGCTGTACAGGGTCGGTGCAGGAGCCATGACAAGAAAAAAAGAAAGAAATGAAGAAAGGGAGAATCAGCACATGGAGATGATGGCATGGTGTAAACCAGTAAATATCAGCTATGATCAGAGCAGCTGTAAATCACATGTACATAATAAGAGTTTTTAGAGTATTAGATGCCTTAAGATTAGGCCACCCTGCAGATCTGCAGCTAGCAGCCAGCTCAGCAGCATAATTAAGATCACTGGTATTCAGTACAAGTGAAGGATTGAAATTGTTATTGTCTTAGTAAACAGGCTGATTTGTTTGTTCACTGCTGACACCAAACAGCTGTGATCTGGTTTTAAGACAGAGGCGAGCGGTCAGGGAGTCTTCTTCTCTGACTGTGAGGTTGCGTCTTGGGAAAAAAAAAAGTCTTTCGGCGAATCATGTGATCCAGAAAATATTTTGTCATAGACTCTTGTACAAGAGATGAGAATAAGGGCTGCTTGTTGCCATGGAGCCGCTGACCTTGTTGCCGTGGCAACAGCCGGCAACACTATGCCATGACTTGTGTGTTTGTGCGTGTGCCAGAATGTAGCTACAGTCACTAAAAAGGCATATTTTCACTTTTCCTGTCTGGATGGGGCCATTGATCTGAAATCACGTGGCTCCTCTTTTATTTTAGGTTATTTTATCAATTATGCAGCATATTTACAATTTTGATGTGTTACAGGAGGGACCCTTAGGCCCAGGTGCTAGAAACCTGTCCAGACTGGAGGGCTGCATGGGGGACGTGAATGCCATAGTGACCTCAAAACAGCCTTAACTCTAAATCTCTACACTCTGGTCCCTCAATCGGCAGCAGGAAGTAAAAACTGCGGCCCTCTTGAAGAAGGTTCTGTTTCATCACAAATGTGTCACCATCTGTAGCATTAACCAAGAGCGAGATTCTGCTAAGCTGACAATTGACTACACCCTGGGTGATGTGTAAATGTGTGTATTTCTATTCAAGTGTGAAGCAGCTTGGCTGTTAATCATCAACCTCAGTGAGGACGGTGAACGACACATCTCTGTCCCGTGTGGCTGTAACTCTTAGTGTGGTGTGTTTCTGGGTTGATCACATTTAGTGGACGTCATTCCTCCTCTCACTATTTCATGTCTACAGTTCTCACTGACTAATAGATCAGTTATTAGACTCCCTTTTTTTCTATTGTTTTTGGGCACATTTATCACAGCTTCTAAAGAGACCATCCATTAAAATCTCTGATTGATCCTACTAATGTGTTTGACTGTTTTTCTTTTTTATTCACAAATGCCTTATGTGAATGTTTTTTTTTTTTTGTCTTTTTTTAATCACAGGTAGTCCCATGGAATCTCAACTGCTGGAGGACAGCTTTACTTCTGAACCACAGGCATAGCCAGAAATGTTCACCTTTTATCCCTGAATAATCGCTGCTATGGCTTTTTGTAATGAAAGCTTCATGGAGGAGTGTAACTGCATGGACCCGAACAGCGTAGAGGAAACGTCAGAAAGCCTCCCATCAGAAGCTACGACTCCTCTCATATCAGTCACTCTGCGTGTGACCCTGGCAGCCATAATGATCTTTATGATTACTATCGGTTTCCTCGGCAATGCGATCGTGTGTCTGATTGTTTACCAGAAACCTGCCATGCGTTCTGCTATCAATCTCCTGCTTGCCACTCTGGCCTTTTCAGACATCATGCTCTCTCTGCTCTGCATGCCCTTCACTGCAGTCACCGTGGCCACTGCAGACTGGAGCTTTGGGAGCGGTTTCTGCCGCGCCTCCATCATGCTGTACTGGCTGTTCGTCCTGGAGGGGGTGTCCATCCTCCTCATTATCAGCGTGGACCGTTTCCTGATCATTGTGCAGCGGCAGGACAAACTGACCCCGCACAGAGCTAAACTGTTGATCGCAGGTTCTTGGGTGCTGAGCCTGTGTGTGTCATTGCCGTCAGTGGTTGGGTGGAGGGCGGGCGCGGCAGGTATCGGGGGCGCCTGGGCACCGCAGTGCGTGCTGGGATACAGCGAGTCCCTGGCAGACCGTGGATACACAGTCCTGTTGGCTGTAGCGGTTTTCTTTGTGCCATTTACTGTCATGCTGTACTCTTACATGTGCATCCTCAACACGGTGCGCCGCAACACCCTGCGCATCCACAACCACACCACCGAGCATTCCTGTCTGCCAGCCCTAAACCAAGTCAGCAAAATGAGACTTACCGGACTGCAGCGGCCGCCTCAGGTCAAGGTGGACATGAGCTTCAAAACCCGAGCCTTCACCACCATCCTCATCCTCTTTGTTGGTTTCTCAGTGTGCTGGCTCCCTCACACCATCGTCAGCCTGCTGGCCGTGTTCAGCCGGCAGTTCTACTACAGCTCAGTCTTCTACCCCATCAGCATAGGCGCTCTGTGGCTCAGCTACCTGAAGACGGTCTTCAACCCCGTCATCTACTGCTGGAGGATCAGGAAGTTCAGGGAGGCCTGTCAGGAGTTCATTCCGAAAAGCTGCAGACTGTGTCCCAGAGTGCCGGGCAGGAGCCACAGAAGAGTGAGGCCCAGCAATATCTATGTTTGCAGTGAGACGCAGTCAGCTGTGTGACACAGGGAGGAAACCCAATGCAGTCTAATGTTTTTAACTTTTTGATAAGCTATGGGATGTTACTGAAGTTCCCTTTAAAGTAATAAAGTTCTTGTGAACAAATAAATGTTACCACAAGAACAAATTGGTTTTAACTTTATTGAAACTGGAGCATTTACAGTCCCATGACTCCCTCCTTTTGGGGAAGGTCATGTGAAAATCACAATTGCTGACAACTGAACTGATCTGGTGGGGACAATCATTTGTCTGCTGTTTTAATAAATAAAGTCAAAGTGTTCATTCAGCTTCATGGCCACGCAAGCTTCTGAAACATACTGACATTTAAAAAAACATTTTTATATCTTCCATTTCTGCTTTATTTTTCTGTTTCCTGTGCTGTCCCTGAGCTGTCATTTTGTTGTTTCATTAGTCTGAAGCTGTACCGTTGATAATAATTATGTTGTCAGTTATGTGCTAAGATTCAGAAAAACAAAAACAAATTACAGTATTGATGTTTGGTGATGTTCTCAGATGAAAGTCAGACCACTGTTAAAAAGTGTTTGATGAAATTTGTGTAGAAACACAGCCCTCTGTCAGCTGGTTCATGACTCTTAATGTTTCTGTTATAGAGGAATGAGTGTTAACTGCATTATCATGTCACATAAGATATGTAAATAAATATAGTTTTGGATTAAAGTTTCTTTGACTCTCTTCCTCTCTAACGATAAAACATGTAGAACGAGTAAGCTCATTGCATTAAAAGAGCAAGCCCTGCACAAGGGCATTATTTGTAAAGGGCCACAACAGTGGTATAGTTTTTTTTTTATGTCATCCCTGTGTACCACCCCGGTGGATTACGCAAGTCAAGTGCAGACTTTCAGCTTGACTGCTGATGGAGGTAGCAGGATTAATTGTGAAGTAAACAGAACTATACACTCTGCTGCAAAACTTAACATACAGATCAAATGCATAATGAACTAAAGCATACTGCAATTCAAATGTTTCCCATGGCAAAGAAATAGGATATTCTTCAAGTCAGTCAACTGATCTCAACCTACCAGAGCATGCTTTAGGATTATGAAATGCAAAAAAAAGTATTTTCATCCAAGAATTAAAAATAAGATCCAAATGAGCCAAAAACAAAAACAGAACCAAACAAACCCAAAAAATAATGATGCTCATCAAGGTTATTATTGTTAACTAACACTAGACTAAAACTAGATATGAAAAAAAAATAGTTAACTAAAATAAAAATAAGAAATAGACTTTTGAAAATAATAAAACTAACTGAAATGAAATAAAATTATAGAGGAAAATAACCATTATTAAAAAATACATACCAAATATGTAAACGGTTTTAAGTGTCTAAAGCCAGTAGGAGGCAGTGATATTCCTGTAATCTCAAGGATGCAAACTGTCGTATACCTCCAACAGCGAAGAAGAAAGGCAAACATGGCGACTTCCACGGGGCAAAATGGAAAGGCTGCTGGTACTTCGGATGCGGATCTCTTGCTTCACCCTGAGTTGTTGTCTCAGGACTTTATGAGGCTAGTTTTAAATGAGGTAAGTCGGTGTTTTAAAAGGAACTCTAGAAATGTGATTTGATGCGAGAATAAATGAAGAATGCGGAAATGTTAGCATGTAAGCTAACAAGCAGGACACCTCTCTGGTTACTGTACACTCAACTCAAGGCGCTGCTTGTGATTTTTAAAGTGGAGATATTTTTCTCTGAATCAGAAAAACGTGAGTACCAGAGACTGTGGGAGCAGGGACCAGCTCACAGAGCTCTACCTGCGGCATATCATCCCTCTGCCGCAGAGGACTTTACCCAACACCCGCTGGGGACGGAGGATGGAGAAGAGCCGAGGGAAGCAAACGCCGGTAGCTCACCGGTCAGACAAGTATGGGTCCACAGCTTCAGACATTTAGTACTTTCATGTGCAATTTTAGGCTGTCTGCATATAGATAATTTGACTATGATGTTAGAATTTGGACCAAATAATTTGCCCAGTTCTATGAAAGGCGAAACGAATGTGTTATTACTGTAATTTCACTGATCAGTCAACAGACGTAACAACTCTGTGAAAGGCCCCAGGACAGATGCACTATATTGCTAAAAGTACTTGCTCATCTGGCTTCACACATATATGAACTTAAGTGACATCCTATTCTTATATCATTGGTTTTGATATGATGTTGGTGCACTTTTTTCAGCTTTAACAGTTTCTGTCCTGGTTGGAAGTCTTTCAGCAAGGTATAGGAATAAAAATGCATGTAAAACAACATATTTAAAAGTTTGTAAAACAGAAGCAATAACTTTCATCCATGGACTATATATCAGTATCTGGAAAAAACATACAGACACAGTCCAGGTGTAAATGTGGCAAAACAAAAGAAAACTGTAGCCTGTAATGTTAAAATAAGATTAATGCATTTCAGAAACTGATTCATATGGTTTTTCAGCTCCAGCAGTGACCACAGTAGAAAGAGGCCTCTGATTGTGTACGATGGGAGCTCCTCTCACTCTGGCCCACTGAAAGTGAAGAAACCAGAGGGAAGTATAGTGTCAATAGGAAGCAACGACAGGTTAAAACCTCCACCAGCAGCAAATCTTTTCAACCCCATCCGCAAACTCTCAGTCAACACATCTTCCTCTCCATCCAGTCAGCGCAGCAGTGACACAAAAAACCTCAAACTAGAAGAAAATATGTCGGTAGGAACTTCTCTCCTCAGTTATTCATGCACAAAGAAAGTAATCCACAAGTGTTCATATTGTTTGTGTGTTTGGAGATATTCTAAAGAATCTGTAAGGACATTTATAATAAAAAAAAATCATTTTATTCTTAAAAAAAGAAAAATATGCAGTTCATAATGCCTGTTTATGTTTTATCCTCCATCGTTTTAGGGGGCACTGAAGTCTCCGGAAGTGAAGAACAAGATCCAGCGTGTGACTTGGCCCTGATCTTTGGCCTCTTTTTCATACAGACCTGGTGGGACCTCAAAGTCCGGCAGGCAGACCACTCCTTTCCCTGTCCGTAACCTGTGGTTGTCCACTACCTTAGGTGTCCCATCACAATTTTCCCAACTCATTTATCCACAGAAAGAGGTGGAAACCCTTCAAGCTGTGGGTCAAAGCTGCTTAACTGTTGCCATTCAGTTATAAGAGCTTACAAACCGGGATGAAGTCACGAGCTTCCTTGATGTTTTCCAAAACCTCAAGTGCCCTTACCAGCATTAATCAGCAACTTGCATTAAGTCCCATCCAAAATGAGTGAGGTGAATTATTGCTCTTTTCATTCTGTTGCTGGTTTAGGTTAAAAGGCCCCGGGGTGATGAATGATGGCTGTGTGTTCAACTGGATGCTAAAGGATCTTATAACGTGATAACAATGGAAGTAAGCAAGAGGGAATGCAGACATGTTATGAGACAGATCTGTTTCTTCGGTGTATTGTAAATGAATATAGACAGATCATGGTGAGCATCACATTTTAGAAGTTGTGTGATCAGTGACTTTTTATCATTTCTGTTATGAATTCAACTGAGATTTGCATTTGTTGAGCACTACATAAGCTTTCCAGGATTTTGAAATGTCACTCTGGTGTGAGATTTTACATATGCTGCACATAACGATGGGATAAATAAAAACAATATTGAACTTTATTGTTAGTAGACCAGTAATTACTTGTTCATAAAAAGAGCATCGCAGAGAGGCCGAGTCTTTTAAAAGGACCACTTTTGTAAATACTGTTCCAAACATTTTGGGATGTTGTGCAAAAATGTAAATGAAAACAGAATGCGATCTCATAAACCCATATTTTATTCACAACAACATATAGAAAACATATCACATGTTTGACCTGGCAGCGTGGCATTTTAAGAAGAAAATAAAGTCATTATGAATTGGATGGCCTTAACACATCTCAAAAAGTTGGGGCAGGGCCACATTTACCACTGTGTAGCATCACCTCTTCTTTTAACAGCAGTCCGTAAACATCTGGAAACTGAGGAGACCAGCTGCTGGACTTTTTGGGAGCGGACTTGTCCTGTTCGTGTCTGATCGAAGATTCTAGCTGTTCAACAGTCTTGGATCATCTTTGTTGTGTTTTTCGTTTTATGATGTGCCACATTTTCTGTTCTTGTTTTCATAACATCAAAAATGCAGACTTTTGAGCACATGGATGAAGCTGGATGGTCCCTCTCCTCTTTAATCCAGATGATATAGCATCCATGTTTTCCGCCCCCAGAAATTCAAATTTCAGCTCGTCTGACTGGAGAACAGTTTCCACTTTGTCTTGGCAGTTATAAATGAGCCTTGGCACAGAGATAACAGCTGTGTCTCTGGATCATTTTGACATATAGCTTCTTTTTTTTCTTTTTTTTTTTTTTGAATGATTAAGCTTTAACCTGCACTTGTGGATGCCACAGTGAACTATGTTCACAGACAGTGATTTCTGGAAGTCTTCCTGAGCTTGTGCAGTGATCTGTGACAGAATCCTGCCTGTTTTCAGTGCAGTGCTGCCTGAGGGTGCGAAGATCACAGGCATCCAATACTGAGTTTTCACCTTATTGGTGTGCACAGAGATTCTCTGAATATTCTGCTGATATTATGTACTGAGATAACGAGAAACTCTTCTCAATTTTACATTTAAGACCATTACTCTAAAATAGATTGATGCAACAATTGTGAACACAATTCTTTGCAGAGTGGTGAACCTGTGCACAGCTTTACTTCTGAGAAGTTCTGCCTCTCTAAGATGCTCCTTTTTTTAATATCAGCTCATGTCACGATCTGTTACCAATTAACCTAATTAGCTGCAAACTAGTTCCAGTTGTATTTTTTAGTATGAGCTATTTTTCCAGCCATTTGTTGCCCCATCACATGTCGCTGCCATTAAATTTGAATTAAGCAAGTATTTTTTATGAAATAATAGAATGTCTCAGTTTAAATATTTGATGTTTTCTATGTTTCATTGTGAATAAATTATGGTTTAATTAAATTTCATAAAATTTGCAAATCGTTTCAGTCTGTTTTTATATTTTTTGGAATTGGGGGTTTTGTTTTTTTTAATCTAAAGATAATCTTCTCTTTATGAACAAATTAACACAAATTATTTAAACCAAAAATACAAGTTAAACAACACTATGCAAAGTTAAAAAAACAAAAACAAGTAAGAAACAATGGATTAAAGTGAAATGAAATGCTCTCCTGTGACAAGAAAAATGTAAATTTGCAGTCATAAGGTATTTGAAAATCGTGTGGTAGGGGGACGGCCTGGCTTACTGACACCAAGAGCAAAGGCAGCAACTGTGCTGGCATAGGCTTACGTTAGTGAACATAGACTGAGCAACATCTGTAAAGGCATCAATAATGCTAAACAATACAGCATCACATACTTGAATCCAGAAGACTTTTCTGTGGAGGCCTCTTGTGTATTTTAGCCAACATTGCTAAGCCAACAGTGTAGCTTAGTAGGAAAAACGTCCAAAAATCTGACCAAAGAAGCCCTGAAATCTCAACCCAAGCAAGACTTTGAGAACTACAAGAATTTACCTCCTCATTTTCCAAACACTTACCTGTGATGAGCAACACAGCGTTAAACATACCACTTAAAAACACAACAACCTGTTTTTCAATCGTTGATATGTCTTGCAAATTGTATTAACATTTTACAGTTTTCCAACTTTTCAGAAACTGGGTTGCAATTGAATACCAGTTTTTAATAATTCAGACACATAAAACGAGCTTGGGCAAAACCAAGAATGCAGAACTTTTGAAGCCTATTTACTGGAGAAAAGGAGAATTGACTTTGCAGTTACGATGTGGAGTTCATTAAAACACACCGGAAAATGTGCTTTGAATCAGTGTTTGTACAAAAGTGTCATAAAAAATGAATTAAATAAAAAAAAAAAAATAAGGATGTTCATTGATTTAATTATGTAAGAAATGTTACGGGCTTTATGTGTCATGTTTGACATGGTGTTCAACTGGACATTAGAGTAACACTGAATGAAATGATAAAAATCTTCCACCGAGCAATCTGTAGTGCTTTTCTAGAACATTTTTAATCTTTTCTTTTTGTAAGTTACCAATAAAAACATTTTGACTTTGCCATTTTTAATCTCTTTTGATATTTTTGTTTTGTTTTTGTGTTTTGTTTAGAAATCCTGAAATCATCTTATTTCATGCAGAATTTATTTATTTATATTTTTCATCTTTCATGCAATGTATTCATATTTATTCCTTTATATGAATAAATATGCATTTTTAATATTTAAGTGGTTAAATGTCACAAAAACTCTAATTACATGCACAAAGCAGTAATTACTATTATTAAGCTGATAATGTGCAGTAAAATTGTAGATTTTCCTCAGAATCCTTACTTCAGTATCTACTTGGAAACATTTTCTCTTCATGAGCACAATACAGCAGATTCATGCCTACATTTATTGATTAGTAATTACTTTTTCTTTCCTCAAATAGTGAACATTTAACTTAAATGAACTCTCTTATCTCAAAGAACACTGTTAGTAGCTTGTATTTCATGTACATTCATAGTATTGCTTTGTAGTAACGATGTTATAGATGTCATGCACTGTGCTCAAATAGAATTTATCAACTCTGCATCGTTCCCTGATCATAACGCGGTCATCCCGTCAGATGTAACGGTCATCACTCGGGCTGAATTAGATGTCTTTGCCGCACTCTGGGCACAGGATATCGTCGCGTTCGGTGAGAAATCCACGGCCAACCAGGGACACGGAGCACTTCTTACAGTTAAAGCAGTCATTGTGCCACTGACGCTCCTCAAAGGAGATATACTTGCTGCCCCCAAGACCTGAGAATATCAAGTTGAAGTCAATACATCTGACAAACCTGTTATAAATGAGCCTTATTAGATTCAGTTGACCCAGTGATTAAAGATTACCGCTAATGGGGGTGGTGCACGAGGCACACTTCTTAGCATAAAGGTTGCAGAAGCAGTTGAGGCAGTAGGCAAAGTCGTCTCTGGAGGTAAACCTCTGTCCAGACAGCTGCTGCTTGCAGCTAGTGCAAAGGAAGCAGTCCTTGTGCCAGGGCTGGTCACGGTAGGTCACCCCGCCAGTGGTGATGGGCTATTTAGAGAGAACTGGGTTACTGCCACACTTTAGTGCTGTTACACATGCAACAATAACATGTAGTGTGAAAATGGAGACTGAAAATAGAGAGCTACTTTGAAAGTACATTTTACTCGATATCATTGTATGTAGCAGTGGATGTGCTACCTTCTTGCAGTGCACACAATGCATGGCAAACTGCTTCTCATAGCAGGGCACACAGAAGTTCTGGTTGTCCTTGGGGATGAAGCTCTTGGTGCCAATAGGCTGCTGGCATCGCTTGCAGGTGAAACAGGTCTCGTGCCAGCTGTTCCCCTTGTGCTCCATCTTCCTGGAGCCTTCAGAAAATAGTAAGTTTACAACTAATGATTAAATTCAATTTTGGGTCAACATAGTATACATGTTCTAGTACTCCAAAGGCCCAACAAGGTATGGTTTTATTCTATAGTATGTGCCGCATGTCGCTCCATACCAATCACTGCTCAGGTTGAAGTGTATAGGAATAGGTTACAAATACTTAGTAATTAGTTGTTACTTTATTTGTACCTATTAAAGTGAAAAGAAAACAGGTTTCTGTAAATGTACTGACAAAATTAATGTGTTTATACCCTATATTATTATAACTGTACTACAGCAATGTGGGCAAACAGGACTAATGGGCATGTATCGTGCCCAGCTAATCAAATGAAAAAAAAAGGAAACCTTCTTGTTCATCCACTGGGAAAATAGCACAAACAATATCAGTACTGTTTCAAACTTCTCAATCTAGTTCTATTACTTGGTTTAATTCAATTTTAGCTTTAGTTAAGTTACTCCACATTATCCTTATTTTTGCAGAGATCCTGAACTGAACAGGCAACCTTCAGACCTCTGAGGTGCTTTCCCACCCTCCGGGCTACAGCTCTGTTTTTCCAGCATAGAAAGTCAGCTATAACTCAACCTACAATAGTGGATTTTATTCTCATTACAACTTTCATATAATATAATCTGCACCAACCAGTCTATAGAGTGAGACAGAAGACTTTTTATTTATGCAATGATCCAATTTAAAATTGAGTGACAAATTAAGGTTTTAATTTTTCTAGCTACTCTGCTGATCTATTTCAGTTTTCTCCCTACCTGGCATGATGGTTTTCTTGCACTCATGGCACTTGGAGGAATACTCGTTGGAGTAGCACTCGGTGCAAAGGAGCTGCTCGTCCTTGGTAGAGAAGGGCTTGTCCACCAGGGAGCGCTTGCACTGGAAGCACTTAAAGCATTCCTCATGCCAGTGACGGTCCTTGTAGGAAAGATCCTGCAGAAAGAGCAGTACTCTTGTTCTTGTTCTCTACTTGTTCTTGTATGTATGCATTTCTTCATTTTATATCTCTTACCCTGGTGTTACAGCCAATAGGCTTCTTGCACTCCTCACAGGTGTTGGAGTACAGGCTTTCATAACATTTCACACAGTAGGGATTTTCCTCTCGCAGAACATACTTCTTCCCAAACAGGGACTCTTTGCAGTAGTGGCAGTCGTAGCGTTCTGTCATTTTGACCTAGCACTGCTCAGCTGAGAGAGAAAGAAGCAAAAGAGCCTAAGGGTAATATTATGTATACAGGATATGAACGCTTATATTAAGTACCATAGAAACTTTTGCCATTTTGCTTCCCTGCTCCAATTAATCCTTGGAGCGATGCTGGCAATCATCAGAGAACCATTTCTTAGAAATCAAACTCGTTTTCTAGGACGCATTAGTAGACCTGTCACGTTACAAGTTGGGGAGTTTTCCATGCATTTCCCTCTTTCATCTTCCTCTCCCATCTCTCAGGCGTCCTTCATTTTGTGACAGATGAGAAGGTGAGCGATGAGGCGGATATAAATAACTCCTATCAGTCCTGCTTAGAGACAGTCAACTTTTACCCCGTTGCATACCAACACACACTACGCCACTATACGCCGACCCATTTATCACCTCACCTCCAGCTGTCAGCGCCAGATCACAGTATCCCTTGTCACTGTGTGTGCGCGTCCGTGCATAAGTGGGTTTAAACGACACTCGTAATAATGACTGTTCACAATCTGCAGCTGTTTGTGGTCTGCCTGTTGAGCTCTTGGCTATCCCACCTGTGCCTATATCGCTACTCTTGGTTAAACGAGGATAACATAAGCGATTTATTTGAGTATTTCTTTGTGGGTAAAAGAGAAGATGCAGGGCAAAAAAAAAAAAGGGTTGATGAAGTTCCATTCTCCAAGACAGAATTAAATACTACCCAAGCTCTCACCAAATAAAGCAGATCAAGACAAAAAAAACCCTGCAAAAATCCCCTCCAGAAACCCCAAGCTTAAATTCATATTTCTGGTTTGAATTGAGCTGCTCTCTGCTGTCATCCCTTTAATCTTATTGTTCTTCCCTGTGATCTATATTTGATCACCGTAGATTCCCACCTAAGTGGTCCGTGAGTGATTTGCGATGCTCCCCACACTCAAAAGGTTAGTTTCTTTTATCTTGCTGAAGCTGAGACGTTTAATCTGCCCGTCCTTTCTGCTCTAAGCATTCTCAGCGCCCTCCCACATTCCCTCATTGTTTATCACTCCCACCATGACTCACCTAGCTTATATAAGGATTTATCTGACTCCTAAAAATAAAAAAAGGCTAATCTGAACTGCCGCAAATAAAAGCTCCAGCCATTCAGACATGCCATGCAGCTGTTTCCCAGCTTCTGGGGTCTCTTTGATGCTCCCCATCTGGGAGTCAACCTGAGCTACAGACAGTTTACAGAAAAGTGAACTATTAAAAGGTTCTTGTGTCTAAACATGGTGCCTTGTAGAGAACTGCTTATTTTACAGTATTTTAATAAGATCTCTGCATGTATGGCATTATCTGCATGCACTGGAACATTTATATTTAGGTCTAAGAACGTTTAGTTAGAGTGAAACTGCAAAAAGGAATTGTGCGATCGCATCATAACGCCAAAAAAGATGCAGAAAAGCTTAAAATCGCAGCCTTTTACTCATCTTTACAGATGCTAGCCCACTTTAGTGTTCTACTCTCCTGACCTAACAGTCCTGAAGGATATCCTTTTCGGTCACATAGCAACCTTCTAAGTGTTACACAGAATTAAACATTAATTGATCTTAACTTGATCTAATCTGATTTGCTGATCCCCCTTCAGGCAAACCCAATTAAAAAATCTGAACCCCGCATCAATCATTTGTATTTCTATGAGAGAGAGCACAGTTTTTGTACAGTTTAGAAAAAGTGTGATCTAAAAACACCAAAATACTGTAAAGCCATAAAAAGCAACAGAAGTTATTAGGAAGTGGCTGGTTTTATAGTAGTAAAGTTAGGTTTACGTTTTGAAGAGAAGGGAGCAGAAAAGGTTCAAGATAACTAGCCTACCCATCACTGGATGATTTAAGGAAGAGCTTTTTACTAAATAAGGAATCCAGTCTGCATGAAACAGGCCGAAAGGAAAGTGAGGTGATGGAAGAGGTAGTTAAATAGTGACAATGCTCTGCAGGTGGAAGAAGGGAGAACACGAGAAGGTGGGTGGGGAGGCAGATAGGAGGATGCCAGTGTGGTGGAGAATGGAAGACATGGTGAATGAAAACCAGTGAGGAGAATGGATAGGCGGAAGAATGGACAAGTGAATACATGGAGAGTGGAGCAGTTGAACAGAGTTGGTTCTTACCTTCCTGTCTGAGGAGTGTGTGCCTGTGTGGAGTCTGTGGCAGACTGAAGGAGCAGGCTCCGGGTGAGCTGTACTTACTCCTGATTGCTTTACTCCACCCATCAGGGGCTAATTGAAAATGGGGGAGGGATGATAGATGTGGGGGGAGGGGGGTTACAAGGGGGCAGGGATTCTTTTTTGAGATGATCTATAAATACAGCAGAGCTTCACAGAGATAAACCCGAGGCCCCATTTCACTCGCTCATTTTGTCCCCAGCTCAGCCATGTGGCCTTTTAAGGTCACTCAGAAGTTGTTCACTCGCTCACATCCTCTCCCTGTGATTCACGTGTTCACTCACTTGTGCTTCACTCTCTTCTTTCATTATTTTTGCTTCTCCCCAGAACAGTCGTATCATATCATTCCTCCCTTTTCCACTCCTTGGAGAGAGTTATTCATCTTTCCTTGCTATTGTTTGTTTTCTTTCTGTCGCAGTTATCCATCATTACCACAACATTGCACTCTAATGCATATGCATACTATTGAGTAATGACACAATATTCCTGCAGCCTTCTATATATGATAGAAAAGATGCCAAGAGTCAAATGTTCAAGATTTTTGTCCTGTGAGATTTGTTGCTACTCAAATGTCTCATCTGTTCCTGCCTCCCCATATTTCCCCTCACAGGGGGACTCCACATTCATTCCCAGCCCTCCCATTTGTTGGCTACAATATCCAGACTTGCTAATGACAGACACCCACTTGTTTTCTTAGAAAATTTTAGCACTATTTTCTGATGCTCTCTAATCCACACCGCAGCCCCCTCCGTCACCCCCACCCGCACCCCCAGGCGCTTCCCCACTCTTTCTTCTGTCATTCGACGTCTCCCTTTCTCTCTGAGGCAGGTTTTCCTGACCCTGTGGTCCCTGGACACTCTCCAGTGAGAAAATGCGTCAGCAATGCTCCACTAAGATTCTAGTGTTCTATTTGTAGCACGGCATAAAGAGTTTGGTGCTTAACAAAGTGTTAAATCAGTTTATGAGGGTGCTGTCTCTATGGTTTTAGCCACCATGTTTATCACAGTTGGGTTCAGCCATATCGCTGGCTATCCCATCACTTCAGTTAACAGGGATTTGTCTCATGAGATAATCTTTTAAAACAATATTGATTTGCTGTAATGACTTTGTGCAAAACCTGTCCTTTGCACCACCAGGGGGATGACATTGTGGTTATGTCAACAACAATTTGAGAGTTTCCCATTAAATTTAGCACTCATGTAAGTCATGTGATTCATTAGTTTTTCATTGAAATCATCCTCACCACTTTTGCCTCAGTCATCAGTACTTTTACTTTAGTGCTGACCAGTGACTGGTAGATTTTAGGAAGTATTAATACTAAGGTGAAACAGTTTGTGTCTTAGCTTTAGGATCAGGAGATAGAGCGGGTTGTTTACATCTGATGCATCCAACAGAGTGTTTGTGTGTGTTTGTGAACAATCGGTTAAAAGTGCTTAAGCATGAATGAATAGGTGAACTTGGTGAACCAAGTTTGTAGGAAAAAAGCTGTTTGAGTGCTCAAATTGATTAGAAAACAAGTACATTTAGCATTTAGCTTAAAGTTTGGAAGCAAATCCCAATTTCTTGTAGCTGTGGCAACCAGTTCAACTGGGATATAAACAACAGCCTGGTTTATATCACTTTTGCCTTTTTACTACTTATAGAAATTGATCAGCCATACTAATTCAATCACTCACAGGTGACCTGATGTGATCACGTTGGTTAGCAGCTGCCTAGCAATGGGCTAAAATGACCTGTTTTTAACCTTTGTGCACCTACAGCACCTTAAAAAAGTCATTTTCATGACACCAACATTTTATCAATATTTTAATAATTAAATAAAGATTTTACATCCCCAGCAACCTGCTAGCAACAGGCTAAAAATGACCAATTTTTATACAAACAGGAATCCCTCTCGCATAGAAGTCAAACATTTGCAAACATAGCACCCCCCACCTACTTCATGGTGGTAGCTAACCCTAATCCCAGTGTCCTCCCCCAGTGTAAAAGTGCATCCTGCCACACCCTGAAAACTGATTAAGAACAGCTTCAGTGACACAACAAGGAATTGAGCCCCCAAACCTATTAAATGCAGATTAATCATTTAATAAGAACGATGGCTCTGATGCATCCTGAGAGCTCTAACCTGAGTTTACATGTTTTAGATATGCTTGTGGAAATTGCTGTCTCTCCCACCAATTATTTAAAATTTTAGCAGTAATTTTTCAGACTTCTTTCGACTGTAGTAAACAGCAGCAGTGTTTTATGTATGCCAGACATGTTTGAAATGGGAAGCAGAGACAAACAGGAGGTTATGTTATTTGGACTAGTACTGTTAAATTGAAGTCAGAAGGCAGTTTGTCAGACAGAAGATCATGTTGTACTACATTGGAAGAAAGACTGGGAAAAATTGGATTATTGTCACTGTAATAAACATGTGGCATCTTTTTATTTATTTCTTTTTTTTAAAGGTGGTGTTTGAGGGAACTAAAGGGATTTAACCATAAAATATGAGCATAACTAAAAATGATATGTTCTTTGCTGCTCGTGTGTAAATTAAACTGATTCTATTTTATAATGCTTTAGTATTCAGACATGGGAAACAATCAATTCAGTTCAGTTCACTTAATTGGAGACATGAGGTCCAGTTAAACATATAACTGTGCATATAATAAATATGACCAGTTGAAAGGATGCCCAAGACTGCCCTAACGTGCCCTCAGCATTTGCTCCTTCTTCCCAGCATTTAGCTGAAACCTCCCTCTCTCTGCACTCTCTGGACTGAGGCCTCCACCTCAGCTGCTGAGGCCAAGGGGATAAAGGTGCAGCTGTCTGGGCACAGCAAGGCTATCGTGATGGTAAAGCCTGGTACTTACTTCTGCTGCAAATACAGCCATGTGGAAAGGTCAAACCAGGCACTCCCCATCGTCACTAGTGGACTGTTAATCATTAGTGCCAGAGCAACCAACTGGACTGGAATTTCTCTGGGTCATCCAAGATCCAATATGATCCTTTGGAAGAACTTCACTGCACTCCCTGTCAAACTTCATGAAATGGATCCCAGCAACTGACTTTAAAGTAGCGTCACAACGAAGGTCTCAGATGGGCAGTTAGAACTGATAAAGACGGATGGATTCATTTTGGGCTCCCGCTGTGGGAATAGGGTAGCAACTGTTTGCTTAAGATGATGATAGTGTTCATTTGATTTTAGATGACAAGTGTGATAAAGTCGACCAGTTGGCTTAGTTTAGCATGAAGGCAGGAAACAGAGGACACAATGAGCTTATAGATAGTCTGAGAATGCAAACAAATCCACCGCTAAAGCTGACTTATTAACTCGTTTTATCTCATTAGAGACACCAAACTAAGTGTGAAACACATTTAATCAAGTCCTCCATCCTAAATATCCCAACAATCTGATATGAACCATAGGAGCAAACTAGCGCAAGAGATGTGTCAGATGCAAACACTTAATTCTTGCATAGATATTAGAAAAGAAAGTCTTCTTTTGTTCAGTTTTTTATTAACCCATTAATCACTCCAACATCTGCAGTACACAGACATAACATCTATAACAGCCTCTTTTCCTTTGCTCTACAGTTAACATAGTCACTAGTTGTGCAATCTTTTTTGTACCATCATAAACGTTAACATTTAACATACTAACTGAGTCCTGTAGAGTCTGAGATGTCGCTCTTGGGTAGAGTTTCTTTGAGCACAGTCTGACCTTGGGGTGAATTTATTGTGATGTCCACTCCTGGGAAGATTGGCAGCTCTCTTGAATGTTTCCCAGCTTCTCACTCTTGAACGCTGGACTTCAAAATGTTTTGAAATGGCCTTAAAACTCTTCCCAGATTGATGGGCACATGGCATTGTGTTAATGGCCACATTTGAATGCTAACAAAACTTCTGCTTTTACAGAGGAGCTCACGTCCTGATGACCAGTAATTCAAGTGAATTTGATTATCAGCACCTAGCTGCTATTTTTGCCCCTCTTAAGGAGGGAAACAGGAAGAAGTTATTTATTTATTAAAGTACATACTGCAGTATTTATTGTTTATCTGAGGTTGCATTATTTGTACCACCTGGTCCTGCAAAGGATATTTATTTATTATTATTTATTTTTTTAAACTTTGTAATTCTCTCCTATTGCTAAATACCAGAATAAGTGCACAATAACAGATAATAATAGACAATAATCGAATTGTCAAAAGCACACTGTTTTGGCTGAATAGGTACTTTGTATCTTGTGAATATTCTAAGAATAAGGTCTAAGTGCATAATGATGGTCAAATGACAGCATGGGTGGGTTGGTTTTTTTTTACAAAATTAAGTAAACAAAATTAGGTGAAGAATTTATTCTTATTTTTTTTAAGTGAAAAACAGGATTAATGCTCACATGAGGCGACAATCACTGTTATCGCAGTAATATATATTATATATATATATATAATATTATATATATATATATATATTACAATTTTATGATTTAAGCTAGGAAACTATAGTAGTTTTCCTTGTCATCAGACACTCAGTTTGAAACGCTGATTAAAAACCTTCTGCACATGTTTTCTCTCTTTCTTCATTCTGTGCCATTGTACTGACATGCTTCTATATATATGACGGGGCAAATCCTCAGTCATTTAGCCTGGAGTTATGTTCCCAGACGGGTAAATCTCTGTTGGGATTGGTGGGATGTTTCATATGAGGTGTCATGGTCCTAGGTCGGTGACCCAGCGCTTTTAGTTTATTATAATTTTCTAGTTTATTATGATGATGATGATGATTATTGTTTGAGTTCTATGTGTTATCTTCGGTCTGCCTTTGAGTCTGTGTCTGTGTCTCTGTCTGTCTATGGTGTCAACCCGTCTGTTTGTGAAGCTGTCTGTTTAGTTCTGTGTCTTGGTTGGTTCCCCGTGTTTGAGTTTCCTGCTTTATTGTGAAGGTCTCTGTCTGACGTGAGTGTGTTCAGTTTACATTTCCCCTGTCCCGTCAGCTCCGATTCCTCCCAGCTGTGTTGCCCTCCTGTCTCTCATCCCCTGATTACTGGTGTGTGTATTTAAGCCCTGTGTGTTCTCCTGCCTGTTGCTGGTTCGTCTGTGTTACCCGGTGTCAGTCTGTGTTACCCTGTGTCCCACGGTGTCCTGTTCCTCGTCTGCGTCTCTCTGCTTCTCATCCCGTTGTCGTATGCTCCTAGGTCTGTTAGTTTTTAGTTCTCCCAGTTTAGGTGTCTTCAGTTATTTGTTATGCCCCACTGCTTGTTTGCCACTACATCTCTGTAAATAAATCTCACCAGCATCTCATCCACTGCCTGCATCTTGGGTCCTTCTTCCAACTCCACACGGCTTGCCTCGGCCGTGACATGAGGTGCGGTAAGGCAGCGGCCCCCAACCGTTTTTGCGCCACGGACCTGTTTATGCCCGACAATATTTTCACGGACCTTTAAGGTGTCGCGGATAAATACAACAAAATAAAACTAGTACCGGTACTGAAAAAGAAGAAGATTTATTCATAACACATGTCCCAGGAAAAAAAGTTAACGATAAAAACGATAACAAAATAAATTTCAGACCTGAGCCTCAACTCTCGTGGCCGGTACCAAACGACTCACGGACCGATACCGGTCCGAGGCCCGGGGGTTGGGGACCGCTGCCGTAAGGGACATTATTACTGAAACGCTGTCACACACACAACTGAAACGCTGTCACACACACACAACTGAAACGCTGTCACACACACAACTGAAACGCTGTCACACACACACCACTGAAACGCTGTCACACACACCACTGAAACGCTGTCACACACACAACTGAAACGCTGTCACACACTACTAAAATTTTAGCTCTCACACACACACACTAAAACGCTGTCACACACACAACTGAAACGCTGTCACACACACACCACTGAAACGCTGTCACACACACTACTGAAACGCTGTCACACACACAACTGAAACGCTGTCACACACTACTAAAATTTTAGCTCTCACACACACACACACTAAAACGCTGTCACACACACAACTGAAACGCTGTCACACACACAACTGAAACGCTGTCACACACACTACTGAAATTTTAGCTCTCACACACACACACTAAAACGCTGTCACACACACAACTGAAACGCTGTCACACACACTACTGAAACGCTGTCACACACACTACTGAAATTTTAGCTCTCACACACACACATTAAAACGCTGTCACACACACAACTGAAACGCTGTCACACACACTACTGAAACGCTGTCACACACACTACTGAAAAACCAAGGCATTTCAGTTGAACAGGAAGTTAATTCTTGACAAGGAAACTGAAGGAAAAAGTGGTAGATTTCAAACAAACCACTACACAGATGTCTACTCAGCAACCTGCTAGTTAGGGGTGGGTTTTTATAATCGATTTATCGATTAAAATTGATTCTGGTTTGGATAAGGTGAAATCATTAAAATCCTCAATCGATTTTTTTAATATAAATTTGCCCGAAATGCCAGAATCTCAGGTGAAACCTCACAAAATTTCCACACTTACCAAACAACAGACGTAAACACACAGCGTGGACCCGCGGATCAGAATCAGTGAGATGTCGCCTTTCTCACCCGACAGCACGGACACGGTCGGGGCTGAAAGCCGACAGCTCGCTGAATCTGATCTGTCGGCAGGTCTGCGCTTTGTTTTCACGCCGTTTTTGCGCCGATTCTAAAGCTGTTAGTTTTATCTCTCTCCAAACAATATTGACTGAACCAGCAGCAAAAGAAGATCCAAACTG
>NW_024582793.1:264188-286233 GCF_018398535.1 Haplochromis burtoni
TTTCAGTAGTGTGTGTGAGAGCGTTTGTGTGAGAGCTAAAATTTCAGTAGTGTGTGTGAGAGCGTTTCAGTAATAATGTCCCTTACGGCACCTCATAGTTTCAAACCTAGCAGCGACCTGACACCTTATTTAGATGCTGATGTTTTCTCTTTGTTTCATACTTCTACTGTAGGAAATGACATGGACAAATTTCTATGATCATCTGCTTTCCTCTGTAATTTGCTAGATGTTCCTGTGACATGTTTGGGGCACATGTCTCTTGCCTATGTGCATTTGATATCAAACATTTTGTAAGGAAAGCATGAATACAATTAGACCCATCATTTTTTCAACAAAGACACAATTTCTGTACCAACAATCAAAACTTTTGCCTCGACTCTTTACGAATTACAAACATTTTCAGAGACTCGGAAGTAAACGAACTAACTAACATAATTACATCTCTAAATATAAACAATTATTTTCATCACATGGTCGGAAATTCCTTCCGAATCTGAAATCAAAGACTCACAATATAAAATTCTGTAATTCCTCACTTGTTGCCACTTGTGGGGATTTCTGCATTCATGTTGCATCTAATCACTGAAAGGCATGTCCAGTTGGATTAAGATCAGGTGATTAACTTGGCCATTGAAGAATATCCAGTTGTTTGCCATGAGAAACTTTTGAGTCACTCTTGCACTTATTGTTATCTATTTGCACTGTAAATCACTAACACTTGTATAAAACGCCTATAATTTCTAAAAGGATGCATATATTGTGTTTTTTGCAAAAGCCCTTTGCATTAAAGCTGAAAGTCTGCACTTCAATCAGATAAAGTTTGAAAATTATATATTCAAGAAGGAAGATCTGTATTCACTCATCTGCCTGCATTCTTGGGTGTCACTTCAATTTTCCCACGCTGTCAGACTTAATTCTGTCTTTATTGCTCAGCTTGGTGATTTTCTCTCCCACCAATCACACTCTGCTCTGTGTGCTTTAACTCTTACTTTACTTCTGTTACCCTATATTTCAGACTTTCTCCAACAAATTTCATGGACAAAGATTTCTGTTTTTCTGTCATGTTACTCAATGAGATTGCTGCAGACTCACTGAGTAAAAAGCTGGACCCCTGTCTCTGCATTTTTCTTACTAATTCTATCTCTTGCAGGCAGCTGATATGTTGGCACTCTGGCATGCAATGCCAAGCCCTCCCTGCCTTCAATATAGATCCAATGTGTAGGTGGGAAACAAAAAGAAGATTGGGATTGGTGGTGTGGTGGCAGCAGCTGAGGGCCAGCTGTGCCTAAAAGTTCCCACTTGGTTCTGCTGTTGATTTTTATTTTACAGGCTGTTGGTGTGACTGTCCCTGGGTATTTTTCTTTCTTAGGCTATAAGTAATCTCATTGTTCCGATAGAGATGTTTCAACAACATGATGACAGATCTTTTTCAAAGACGGCATCTTGACCACTCAGTAAAAATGCACAGCTGTAAATAAAAACAGTGATGGCTGAATTATATTTTAAGCTGTTCACCCGGGTACTGGCTCCCTGCAACACTGTCATGAGCCATTTCGACACATGCACTACAGCCCTGAGCTTTTCTAGACAATAGCTGACAGACGTGCATGTGGGGACACATTAGCCTGTCTTTAATAAACCAGGTCTCCGGTTACCGTTAAACTGCAGCAATAGCATAGAGCACAGAGGCATTCATCGCCAGTGAGTGGGCATCATTTTGGTCCCTGCAGGTGCTTTTACAGACACAGAGTACTTCACGTAGCTGCACGATGAGAATATTTCTCCAGATTAGAATCTTCCACATCTGAAGCCTTTTGCGTGTCCAATATGGACACTTTGTTAGCTGTGTGACAGGCAGAATGTGAACCCAGATGCTAGACTTGGGAACCAGGAATGAACTAAATCAACATCAGCTTCAATCCTGCTTCTTAACAGAAAGCAAAATCCAAGATAGTTGCTGGGTAACTATGAGAGGCAGCGTAACAAAGGACGAGGAGAGACACAGACAATGGCTGTATTCCAATTCAGGGTCTGCAGCCTTAAAGGCCGCATTTTAAGGCCGATTACGTCACAGAGACGCGACGAAGGCTGTCCCAATTCGAAGGCTGCTCGAAATGCAGCCCTCAAATGCGTCCTTCATTTCCCTGAATTTTAAGGACGTGGCGGTGTAGACTTCGTGGCCCAACATATCCCAGAATGCATAGCGTGGCGGTGGGTGTGGATAATTTTGCTGAAAAAAAAACAGCGGATGAGGGGCCCCGAAGAGTAAACTTTAAGTAAGTACTGAATATTATGTGACTTATTTATGTGCAAATGTTTAATAACGAAGAACATTAAAACATTACTGTTGGCCACATGTCGGCAAAGTTATGTGACATTAGTGACGTTTGTGCTGGTTTTAAAGCCTTTACTTTAAAATATACGCCGTTCAATAGCTGACCTTAATCTTACAGAGAATGATCAAAGCTCATGTAGAAACAAGCAAACAAATGAACAAAAGATTTTCTCCTTCATTTCTGTCAAACAATGCTGTATGACACGTTTCCAGCTGTTAGTATCATGGTTGCTAGGCAACCTGGGCAGCACAACGGAGGCTAGACCGTCCCATTTCACAAGCCTCGCACTTCCGGCCTTAGCGGTCTTTAAGTAAGCGGCCCTTGAGGACCGTTGAGGCTGCGTACTTTAAGGCTGCAGACCCTGAATTGGGATACAGCCAATATATATACTCACAATATAATGAGTGGAAAGAAAGCAGGTGAGCACACAGCTGAGGGCAACTAACACAAGAGGAAGTGAAGCTTGACAGAGAACCAGAGGGTTAAAAACAACCAAAATAAAACAGGAAGAGAGCCACAAATGAATGAGAATAAAAGATTAACTTCAAACAACTAAACTGGGGAACAAGAAAGACAAAAATACAGAGAACAGACTGAAGGATTACAACACAGACACAAGACTAGGATAGAACAGACAGGAAAGGGAAACGAAATCTAAAGGTGAACAGGTAACAAAACGTAGAAGCATAAGGAAATAGAAAATGACACCATTAACAAAAAATTTGGTAAAGCTCAAATATAAATCATTCCTCAAAGCTACAACAGCTCAAAACCTTGGGACCACGACAGACTTCAATAGCTGCTGGTATTATTTATGAAAACATCTTTGTAGAATAACAAAAAGGTGGCTGTTTGTGCTGTTTGGACAACTTTTTCAGTTTAGCAGTAGTTTTGGCCGGCATTAGCCAGTCCAGAAATTTCACTGTACCCCATCAATGACTGATGCACAGCTACGAGTAAAACCAAGGCATACATTTTGGTAATGGAAAAAAAACAAAAACGCAAGCAGGCCCTTGCAGCAATCATAGTAACTAGCATGGCACTGGTTTTGGAGCAGATTTTGGGCCGTAGGTTTAAAGCAGGTCCTCACTTGAAATCTGCAAAACAAATGAAATAAATGTGTCAATGATATTATGCACTACAGTAACAGTTAATGACCTCAACTGTGAGTTCATCAAAGCACTTTGCCAAATAATATCATCTATAAGTGTACTCTGCATGTATCGTTGTAATCATGCATACCGCTTGATGCAGGTTGTTCAACCTGTAAAGATATAATTATGCAGCACTGTGTCTCAGTTTGCAGTTTTAAATGTCCATCTAAAGTGTTTTATTATTTTATTTTATTTTATTGTATTTGTTTTTTTTACTTTGCATCTTGGGGATTTCACGGTTCACACTCCTGTTATCAGTCAGCGCAGTGAAGACAGCAGTTTTTGTATTGTGCTATCTAATATTGGTCTTTTGTGACTCTCCAGTGGGTGAAGGGAACAACAAGAGTACTTTTTTTTGTTTGTTTGTTATGTTTTAGTTGAGTATTTTCTCATGATGAGAGAAAACCATCCAAATAAATGATTTCTGCTTGAGCTGTTTTCTGTTCTTATTTGAGATATTTGATTAGGACACAGACTCATTGACTGGCCTGCTCAGCTGTGAATGGTGAAAAGACAGCACATTCTCACTTTAATTTGATTTCTCTTCAATCTTCAATATATTTTAAGGTTCCTAATATTTAAAAATTAAATAATTGAAACTACAATTTGATGATTTTTCTTCTCAGGGTGCTTTCAGTGAAGTGAGATCAGCTGCTTCTAATGACCTAGCGGTGCCAGTCCAGTCATGTGAATGTCCTCTGTGTAATTTTCTCGTCTCTGAAAGGATGCCTTTCAAAAGTCTACAAAACACAGAATGCAGACAGTTTTTGAGAAATTTCACGGTTTTCTTTAAACAAATTATGCACATTATCCTGTGCGGCACAGCAGTCTGGGAACCTTCCTAATGCTAAATTATTGAAGAAATGTGGTAGTAAACAGCACAGAGTTTACGTCTTGTTTAGGACTTAAGCAAATGCATTAGTGATTGAAAACTGAATTTCGCCGTGATAGATCATGCTAAGGGAATTATACAGTTTAGATGCTTCTATTAGAGATGCACGGATTGACCGCCCAGGAACCGGAATCCAGCATTATTAAATAAAATTTTACATTTTGCACTGAAGGACCGATGATGTTTGCTTGTATATGCTGTCAGCTATAGTTCTTAGAAAGACAACCTGCCAGTCACACTTAGATAGAAATCAGAAATCAGAACATCCCAAGATAATAGCATCTCTAGTTTCCACAAATCTTATTTCTGGGATCATTCCTAACACAGAGTCAGCTGAATCATGGATGTCCTTTTTAAAAAAATTAGTTTTTATGATAACAAATAACTTTTGGCATCTTTTTGCTTCAACTGATTCTATTTTGGCAACTGATAAAAGATTTCACAAAATGATTATTTTTTGTAATTCTGACTCCTGAGAGCACAATTAAATCTGGTGTTATATCAAATTGTTAAAGGACTCTGTTATATGGTTTATGTCTTTTATTAAAGCCTAAATTGATATCAGCTGAGACAAATCAGAAGTAGAATTAAAAGTTGACATTTACCATTATTGGTTGTGATCTTATTAATTGTTACAAACAAGGAACATTACCTGAATTAAATATAGTTTGTTTCAAGGATCTGCTGACTCAGATACCCGCAAACAACAACTAACTATTGCTTATGTGATTTAAACAAGAAATGTAGGCTCCTCTCCTTCTTTTTTCCTTCTTGACCTCCCTTTAGGGCAGGGGTGGGCAATCTTAGTCCTCGAGGGCTGGTGTCCCTGCAGGTTTTAGATGTGTCCTCGAACCAACACAGCTGATGATTTAAATGGCTAAATTAGCTCCTCAACATGTCCTGAAGTTCTCCAGAGGCCTGGTAACGAACTAATCATGTGATTCAGGTGTGTTAACCCCAAGGTGAGATCTAAAACCTGCAGAGACACCGGCCCTCGTGGACTGAGATTGCCCACCTCTGCTTTAGGGGTTGCCACAACTGATCTGCCTCCATCTCACCCTGTCTCTAGCATCCACCTCTGTCACACCAACCCTCTGCATGTCCACCTTCACTGGATCCATGAATCCTCTCTGTGCTCTTCTTCTTTCCGTCCTGCCTGACAGCCATATTGAAAATAATATTGAGTGTTGAGTATTTTACTGGGTATTGAGTTTGAAATTCTAGTAGTTGAACAGCAGTTGTTGTTATCCCAGGCTTCGAACAATCCAACACGGAAACTTTACAAATGATCCAAAGAAGCCAAAGAAGCAAACAACAATCAGTCATGGATTATTTCTGATCCTTTAGCTTTTCCCCACCTTTATTCTCTCATCTTTAAATTTTAAAAAAAACAACCATCTGTGTCCACTTCAATGTTTATTTTTTTGTGCTACAAATAATCTAAACACAGGTTGATTCTTTTACCATTGCTTTGTTATCTGGGTCTTTGTAGTATTTTTCTTACACAGTAGTTTATGTTTGAGGCGTTGTAGAATGACTGAGAGGGATCCACTGGATGTTGTATAACCCTGTTTTGTTTGTAGGCCGTTTGAGGTCAATTGTTTTAAATGAGATGAATATTTTAAAAAAGGAAGCAAACAAACAAAATTGAGTGTTCTTTTGTGTAATTGTTAACACGATCAAATTAAAACAATACTTCAACTGAACAGTTCTAATTCATTGTATTTTGATGAAACCCTTCTACAACCAACTCCAAAAAAGTCGGGCCATTACGTAACATGCAAGCAAAACCAAATTCAATCATTTGCAAATCTTATAAGGCCAAACATCAAATGTTTCATTTCATTTTAAAATGTAAAATGTAATATTTTAATAATAAAATCTTAAAATCTAATAACAGTCCCACAACAAACATCTGGGCAGTGGTTTCCATGACAGAATCATGCAGTGTCATCACAGGCATCCATGCTGATTTTCAGTCTTGGGCCTGTGATGACACTGAGATTACTCTAGTTTCACTGTAACTTTGGATGATGTTATGTACTGTAGATGACAAGGCGATAGCAATTTTATGAGAACACGAGTCACTGTTTTTAGCAGATACCAGGCGAACCTCTACTCATCTTCTGAGAAACTCTGTAACATGTTCTTTTGATTCTCAGTAATCTTACTAACCTGGGAATCAACCTTATTATGTTCCTCCAGCTGTTTTTCTTTCTTTTCTTTTTTCTTTTTTTGTATTGCCAACGTCTACAGTTAGGTATTATGACATGAATATTCATTTCTTTTTGTTTGCTTTTCCTTGCTTGACTACAGTTACATTTCTGCAGTCTTCAAATAATCATTGGAGCTTTTAAAAATGTTCTGTCTAAAAAAAAAGCAGCAAACATTTGACAGCACTTGACCCAGGAGACAAACAAAAAGAAAACAGGACGCTGTTGAAAACAATGGGCAGGTAATCTAACACAAGCCATTTTTTTAAAAATCCAACAACAGGAAAAGGAATCAATGAAAGAAAGCAAAAAATCAATTCAAGGAACCCAGGATGGATGGAGCAAACACAAAAGGTGGGAAGCAAACAAAGACAGGAAATGAATTCATCCGAGAGATACACCAGGTAAGCGAAACAAACCTGACACCATGACACATCAGAGGTGCAGTTAAACATTTCATTCTGCAAAATGCTGGTCAAAAATCAATGTTTGTGTAAGAATGAACTTATCCAGGTGTAGAAGTTTATACAGTGTAAATGTAACTACTACAACAGTCAGCCTTGTTGTTCCTGGGAGATGACAGAACTGGTACCTCTTTCATGTCTGTATGATAAATAAGAAACTGCAGATGGGAGCTGGTTTGGTGTGTATGTAAAGATTTGTGTATTTGTGTTTTTCCCCTAAGGAATCATATTCACGTGGCTCTAACACCATCATTCCAGCTGATCAGCCATGTCACTGTGATGTATATAGCTTTCCAATACCAGATACAAAACATCTCATGTGGTAGTGGTAGATGTTTCCCTTCACAACATTTCTTTTTTCAGAATGCAAGGAGTTTGTTTTGGAAGACTTAAAAGCTTTTCTGACAGAAAGGCTTCCTTCTGCCAGAGAGGGCTGTCATCCTGCGGAGGGAAAGATTGTTCACAAATGGAAAACATTCAAGACAGTTGCCAAACTTTCCAGGATTGGACGTCCCAACAAATTCAACTCAAGGTCACATTGTGCAGTGCTCAGAGAAACTGCAGTTAACTCAAGAGCTCCATCTCTGACTCTGTTAGCATGCTAAATGTGAAAGTTCATGAGAGTGCAGTTAGAAACGCACTCAACAAGTACTGCACGACTTGTCTGGATGGAAGCCTTTTTTCTCTTTAACAAGAACATGACAGCACGGATTAGGTTTGCAAAGTTGCACCTGAATAAAACAAAAAAGACTTCTGGAACAATGTCCTTAGGATACATGAGACCAGAGTGGAACTGTTTGGGTATATCACACAGCACTGCATTTAGAGAAAACCCGAACACAGCATATCAGCAGAAACACCTCATACCAGCTGTTAAGCATGGTTGTAGAATGGTGATGAATAGTGCTGGCTGTGCAACCACAGGGGATTATTAAACTATTCTGATTCTGCTTTTTATTCCAGAAACACGTGTGAGAGCTAATTTTAATATCCAGCCATTAACTATCTGTAACTCTCTGCAATCCACTAACCAACTTTCATACCCTCTTCAAACCAGCCTTTTCCACTGTGGATATTTTAACAGCACGGGGAAAAGCACCATATCTACATCTATGACACCAAGCTAATACATTTCTGCATTTTGATGAATACATCCTCTCCTTGAAGGAGCAAAGATGCTCATTTCCATCATATGCAATCTATATTTCATAAGACTAAAAGTCTCACTTGGCCTCGAGGTCAGTGAATTGCAAACATAGCACAGGAGCCGCTGGTTCATCACGTACATCACCACCTCCGGTCAGGTGTACTTAAACACGGGGCGCCTTTCTGCCAAAATAAACATCCAGTTTCATCAGCATGGTAACTATAGCTCTGCTCAGCTGCAGGCCCCTCAGTAGTCAACGATACAGTGTCACTGGTGAGAATATGAGGGGCGTGTCTCTAAAATGGAAGACATCCTGGTTATAGCAGGAGCAGATAGAGTGGTGACATGTGTGACTCAGTCCCGATTAATAAATCAAGTTTGCCTCGGGATTAGGAGGAGTGGGGTATGAAAGACAAACCATTCCAATCATTTTGCACTTCTTCAGCAACATTAAACGCTGCCTCCTCCCCCCTTAGACATGTAATGTTGTTTTTGAAAGTTATATAATGAACTTTATGTTGAATGATGTCCAACTGGGAAATCTAATAATACCAAGTGTAGCAGTGTGAACACGCACATCAGCTCTTTCCAATTACCCGTGAGTCTGCAGCATTAAAACGGATTTAACTTTTAACGTGTATGTTTAAAAATAAGCACATGCTTGCAGTTATTCATCCAGCTGTCTTCTAATTAAATTAGTTTGTTGAGGTAGAAAAAAAAATGTGTATGATGAATAAGACAGGGTGGTTGTGGGTGAGGGGTGGAGGAGTGGAGTGTGGGTGAAAAGGTCAGCAGATGGTTATTTATTTGTCGCATCCTGACGCTATGGTGATGAAGGTTAGTATGTTAGGCATTCGCACATGATTACGGGGACAGCGTCCATGATCCAAGTCACATACTTTATCTTTTTAGTACTGTTTCTTACAATATGCATGCGAATGGGACTTTGTATTGGTGGTGCAGAATTTGGTGGATTAGAAGGGACAAAAAGCATTTTAGCTTTTGTGCTGCAGAAGGGGAACGATGCAGGCGGCCATCCTGATACTTTTGGTGGACTGTATCTGATCTGCTGCAGCATTTAGGGCACATTAAAGCTTTTGGCATATCATTAGTGGATATGCATTTCTTCCAAGGATGTTCTGCCCCCTTGTGACAGGAAATCCAATGCTTCAAGAGCCTCTCTATACATGTGCAGTGTTATTTTCACTCTCACTGCACACTTGAAATAAATACAAAAAGTGTCGCTTGGGCCTGCTGAGATGAGTGTCAAAAGGCGTTTACAGGTAACTGCTTCGCTTTACATTGCAGGAATTAATAGGGACGTGTGGAGGTGCAGTGGAACGAGGTACGCATAAATGAATCAGCATCTGTGGATTTGGGCCAACTGAACTGTTAAAACAGATGGATATTGCATATAAGAGATTAGTAGGAACAGAAGGTTTTGGCTATGAAAACTGTGTTTTGAGTAGGATCCAAATCCAGTCATAAATTACAAATGTGTAGTAGTCAGACACACAGGATGTAGTCTTAATGTGAGACTGCACTTTTACAGCATGCAAAATGGCGATACTATTTTATTTTTTCTTGCATGACCCACAATCTGTCATAAAATTGACATGAAGTATATAGCTGAGAAGAAGTCAGTAGAGATATTGACTTAATTCTGGCTTTTGGCCACAGCTCTAATTCTCATGACAAAATTAGATTTAAGACATTATTTGATTTCGAATGGTGCCTATAACAGCAAATCACCGTGGGATACTGAGCAAGGAAATACGGGACACTTTGGACACTTCAGTAGGGACTCCATTTTTAAATTAGATCAGCATCACTTTAAGATTCAGTGCAGCTTTCTTTTATTACCATCTTAGGACTGACTTGTTTTGATTGGATGTAAAAACCAACCTGTTATTATGCAACCAGTTACTCGTGCTCAAGGTGTACTCATGAAAATGTGGCCTTGTCAGCACTCATGAGGTCATACACTGTAGGTTAGGTGTGTCTGGGAAACAAAATAAAACATGGGGGGGTGCCTTTAATCTGATTGCTCTTTGATTACTCAACCCAAGTACTGGTAAATATCAGACTTGCTCATTGGACCTCTGAAGTGTCAAGGTGTGTGACTGTTTTTAATTCTAACATGAGCTAAATGCAACTTTTTTTCCGCCTCGTGTTATTTTTAACAGTTACAAGTGTGCGGGATGATTAGTATATGGCACAGTAGTAAATAGCACACCATCTGAGTGATGAAAACAGTGAGAAGGAATACACAGGTGAGAAAGCAACCGCACAAAGTCTAAATTTAGTGTGTGAACAATGAAGTTTACTTAAGTGTAATACGACGAATGATGATTAATGATTAATCACATAGTTGACGGGCGAGGAGGGACTTTTTGATGAACTCATCAATACAAAGTTTTTGTTTATGAGTTTACTCAAGATAATTACTTGCAGGCTTTGAAAAAAAAAATCACTTTTCATGTAAAAAAATAAAATAAAATACATCAGATTTCCCAGTGTGGTCGCCAAGGGGCGACACAGTACCCCACATTTTCTCCCTTTCTCTCGGCGTTGTCCTGTACGAGTCCCGGTGTGGGTGACGTCACCAAGGGGACCGGCGATCAAGCTGAGTGCGCTCAACGAAATCAAACCGGAAGTTAGGGAATTTGTCTTCCAAATAAAAGCATTATGCATCTTAGCTCACACAGAGGAGCAAAATGTCCTTGAAAATTGTAGGCGCAAAAATGAATAACAGCAGATTGAATAAAAATTAAAATAGACAATAAAATATTTTCAAATTCATAATCTTTATTTGCATCCTTCTTGCATTTCTTTTCACATTTAGCTGTTTCATGTTCAATTAATAAATAATTTGGGGGTTGACATGATATATTCATAAGTCGTCGTAAAAAGTCAAAGACAGGTGGAAAGGTGAACATGCAAACAAGGAAGGTTTACAATAAAAAATAAATGGACAGGTTTTTATTAGTACATTTCACAACATGTCTCATTCACACACATACAAGCGCTTTTTTCTCTCCATCTAATTGTTTTTTATCTAGCATTCACACTCTGATGAACATCAGGAGAAATTCAGGGTTCAGTATCTTATCCAAGAACACTCTGGCGCTACTCTACCTCCTAAGCCACAGCCACCTTGGGAGGGTAGTGAGACCTGCTGTTATGTGTGGTTTGGAAATGTTAAAATTTTCATTGTGACTCACCAGGTAAGTCCATGGACAAGTTTGGAAAGAGAGTTAGAGAGGCAATGCTGAGAGAGTTTGGACATGTACAGAGGAGGGATAGGTGGTAGATTGAACAAAGGCTACTGTATATGAAAAGAGGAAGATGACAGAGAAGATTTGTGGATGTAGTGAAGGTGGTTGTGTGACAGAGGAGGTTGTCAGTGATAGGGTGAGATGGAGTCAGAGCATCTGATGTGGTGACGCTCTAAAAGGAGCAGCCGGCTGAAGGAGAAGAACCAGAATTCCTCTGGAAACAAAGTTTTGTGAAGCCTCCAGACACCTTTAAGGGCAGATATCCTGACGAATCATCTGAATCAACTTATTAAATAAAACTATTGGTTACTTTGAGATAAAAAAAAAAAGCCATAAACCGAAACATAAGACATATATGATTTAAAAACTTAAAAGAAAACTTTAAAAATCTAAAGATATTTAATAAAAGCCCATTTTTCCCACCTGGAAGTTACATTTCTGTCACCATCTCCTCCGGACTTCAAATTCAGTCTCGTTTGACTGCAACGTCTCTACGCCCAGAGGTATTTTATTTTGAAAGCAAAGAGCGGAAGTTGGCAGCCCCGTAGACTGAGCTTGAAACGAGTGCTTGAGGTGGAGGCAGTCAGCCTGCGACGGAAAAAAACAAGCTATAATAGGTCGGACACTTCATGCTCGGTTCTTGTTTTAAAAGAAAGAAAAATAGAGAAACCGGTGGTTATGTGGATGTAGGAGGTTATTTTCGCGGCTTTCGCGCGGGCTCCCTAACTTACAATTTGATTGGCGGGTTCTGGTTCGGGGTTTGTTGTTGAGCGTGTCGCTGTTTGCCCATTCTCACTGGAGTGAACACTAAGGTAAGCCTTGTAACCGCAAATGAACTGTGTTAAGTTGGTGCAGTTGGACTGGTTGCTTTGGCCATTTCAGTGCTGCTTAAACGACCGTTTTCAGTTAAATTTGACCGGGAAAAATGTAATTACAAGCTGAGGTAAAAGTTGGGGTAAAGAAAAACGGCAGCTTGCTCGTGCCACTTTGTAGGTTTGACGCTGGGTCTTTGTCCACTCAGAGGTGGTTTCACTGGACGCTGTGTGCTACAGCCTCGGTTTTTCCTTGCGTTTGAGTGGTTGCTGTTAACGAGCCACACAAACAGTGATATTTTTCTTTTTTCATTTTTAGAGTCAGAACAAATGGTTTCCAATTTATCAACTTTACCGTTTAGTATTTTTTTTGCGGAGCCACTTCTTAAAGGCCTGTAAGCGCAAGCTACTCAAGCAATCCTCAGGCAGGTCCTTTAGACTGTTTTCTCAGGCATCTGCTCTTGTTTGAGTAATTTCTCGCATTTATATCTCTGATTAATAAAACCCCACACACAATTTCCTGTCATTCTTTTTACATTTACAATGAGCTGCGTTTGTCAGCAGGCCTATTTAAAAACGCAGTGGCTTACACAATGAACCACATTTGCCAAAACACCATAGACTGGCGACTGGTGCCACATGCCGAGATTGTCAATGTTGAATGTCTAGTGGCTTTTCATGGTAACTACACCGTGCGTCCTCCTCATCAATAGCAGCAGAGAATAGCATGCATTGTCTGTCTTGCTGTGGCAGTTATTGTCCATAAGTAAAGTCCCCTTTATTCTAGAAGACGGGGAGAAATTTGCACTTGCATGCAAATGCAAGGACTGAGGTTATAAGAAAGCACAGTTTCTCTTTTTTCTTTTTTTCAACATGCAGGTACACTTGCGTGGCACACCTATTCTGCCGACACACCCTCTGACAAGAGCACCATGTTAGCTCTGAGTCTAGGACAAGGTTCACTCAGAAATGAACAGGTATGCCGTGTAGGCATGTGCAATAATGGAGCGATAAAGTGTGAATTGCATAAACTTCCATTACATCACAAAGCAAAGAGAGAACGCGAGTTTCAGTGCTTTGCATTTCCAGCATATCAGAAACATGACTAAAACTAGAAAGACTGCTAATGATACCGAGAAGTGCAGTAACTGCATGTACTCACTGGAAAGGTGAGCTTTTCGGGCTGACTTCACACTCAAGTAACATTTAGTATGAGTGTTGTAGATTATGTGGTGGTTCAGTTAAACCCTAAATTTGACCTGAAACTATTAGTTATGGGAATTACGGTGATCGGGTAATTTGGGTCTGATTCCACCTCACAGTGCATATTTGCTGCATTTCTTGATCCTCTATGATTGTAAGCTGAATATTATTGTATTTTTGATTGGCAGACAAAAAAAAGCGGTATTAAAATAACTCACGCCATGCCTCTTTTTTTTTTTCAATTTTACGACTTATAAACAGTTATAACTGAAAAAGTAATGTAGAAGTGAGTCAGATAATTGTTGCAACCCTGCTGTATCCTGTTGCATGCATGCTTTTAAATGAGGTTTCGATCTAAGGCATTTTTTATGTTTTATAGGTACATTTTGAAGGAATCATTGATTACCAAGTGTGTGCACATGTTAAGCAATTCTGTCATTTTAATGTAAAGTTGATTAAGTCAATTTTGCAGATGCTGCTTTTTTCCCTCTTTAAAGTCTTTGTAAACCAATTATTTGGGACTTTTTTTTCCTTTTTCTTTTTTTGGCTGGTTGCTCCAATCGCATCATTTAAAGCAGTCTTTCATTACCTCTCCTTTCAAGAATTTATAATTGACATGTTTCATTATAAGCTGGACTTGTAGAAGAGCCCTTTTCAAAATGACACACATTAAATTGGCTCCATGTGCTGCAGAGACTGAAACCAATGGTGCGTTCAGGCAGCCATCATCAATTAATAAAGTCAAACATTTTAAGAGTCAATCTGTGGGAACTTCCCCTATAATAGTCTGCCAAGTGTTAAATGCTCGAGATGAACTGAAGCATTTTTTTTTAACCAGTGTGTGATTTAGTATTGGGGTATTAAAACATGCATGGTTTTTCCTACCATAATGTGTCTAAGTGAATGAAGCAACCTGGACAACAGGTAATGATTAACCACATATCCAATCTGATAGAAAGAACAAACACTGGTGTTAATATATGACTTTGTTTGTTTCCACCTTGCATGAGCTTTGTCACTTGAAGTTGATATGAAGGCAGCTCGTAGCAAGTGTTGAACAAAATATTCTGGACGTCAGATGAGGCGGTATTGTATAAACGTTTGGTGCCGATTTAGAGAAAATAATATAATATGAATATTTCTTAGTATATGTGATGTTGATATATATACAAGCATGTAGATCGCCCTTGCATTTAGTGACAAATTGCTATTTTTCGTCTGCATGTCTTAACTTCCACTATCAAACTTGGAACATGTGCACGTTTGTCATTTGAGCTGCATTTTTTATCTTCTTACATACGAGATACTAATCCAAATCCTCTTTCTTCTGTGTATTTGATTGCACTTTTATGAGCTGTGACTAATTACTCTGCTTGTCTTTCTTGTATATGCCTAATGGGCCTTTAAAAAAAAAATCCCTTGCATACTGCCGCGCTGTGCCCACACAATATTTTGTTCCTCTGTTGTTTTGAGTGGAAGCCAGTGGAAAATGACTTTGTTCCGAGCAAGTGATGCTTTGCTTCTTTCTCATTTTGCTGATTTATGTGATTTGTACTTGAAGTGGTCTTTTTTTCTCTCTCTTTTTTTTAAGAGAAGGCGCTGAGTCGATCATATGCGATCTTAAATTGTCTGTAATGTAGCAATGAATCATTTATAGTCTAATAACATAAGTGGTAGTTAAATGATTTAAGATTTCGAGTGCAGGCGAACTATATCGTTTATGCCTGCTGTGAGAAAAGGGTTCTAAAGCCTATTGCATCATCCCCTTTTATTTTATGACCTATATTACATGGACTGTCTCTTGGAGAGTGAGGGTAATTTTATTTACACTTTCTTCACATTGTATGGAACGTTGTGAAGAAAGTGTAAGACACAGGTTTCTGTGTAGACCTCCCAAACAAAATAATAGAAATTTAGAGCAGAGCGATATGACCAAAAATATTTATCACGAAATAAATTTGAAAATTTGCTATAACGATATAACTTTCCTTGCTGACAGTTTAACCAAAAGGAATTTCCAGTGGAAATTGGCCGACATGTCCTCACCATAACCATGCATAATATCCACAAAACTTAAAAAGGGGTTATACACACACAATACGGTAATATTATATTGAAGCACAGTATGTGTCACTCCATGAGGCTCCTGACTACGATAGCGGTAATGCTCCGACAATCCATCAAGCGGTACGGCTTCGTAGCTTAGCAAAGTAGTACTAAAACATTTGACAGATTTTTGAGCACCGTGTACGACATAAAATCGTTTCGAGGTCAGTAAACACAACCAGAATTCATACATAAGGCACACGGGATTATAAGGGGTACTGTCGATTTTCAGAAAAATCTAAGGATTGAATTTAAGTGTGCCGTATTTTCCAAAAAACACTGTAATAACGACGGCCCGCTAGCATGCGCTACCAAAAATAGTGCTTTGTTGTGTATCTGACGGACGAAAGCTAAACCAGTTCCACACCACTGAAGTTGCAGCATTTTTACAAACCAATTCTGGTTTATCTGTTTCATTCAACGATCCGCTTTCCCCCTTCTCATTCTCCGTCACCGCCATACTTTTCCCGCCATCTGTGTATGAAAACAAAGGCACTGCACATGCGCGTTTTACCCATATTCTATCGCGATATTTCATTTTCTTATCATTGCCCAACATTATACCAGTATTACCGTGAACGGTATGATATGGCCCAGCCCTAATAGAAATTTATTTCCAGCAATATTTTCAGGAGCCTACAGCAGGGGGAAACATCCATGGAAAAGGATTTTTTTTTTTTTTTTCATGTGGAAAGCATAACATTTCGTGTCCCTCAGGGAAAAGGCTTACTAGGAGTGAAGAAGGAATTAATAAATGCTGTGAGAAGACACTGAGCAATGCTTCTGAAGAGAATCATGATGGAAGCAAGATGAAGGCCATCTCATTGTCATTGTAATCATCTGTAATCTGGGGAATAGTTGTCCGAATAGGTGTGTGTGTGTGTGTGTGTGTGTGTGTGTGTGTGTGTGTGTGTGTGTGTGTGTGTGTGTGTGTGTGGTCTTGTTGGTGAAATATAATCTTTCTTCATTTAGGTTTTGTTTGTTTTTAAAGTTGGTGTTATTTCCTTCAAACCACGTCACTGCAGCCCATCAATGTTTTTTTTTTTTTTTTTCTTCTCTTCTGTTTTTTCAATGTTATTATCAACATGGCTCTGGGATGGAAGTGTCAGCCGGTCACTTTAGCACAATGTGGTTTATTTGAACAAATATTGAAAAATGGAAAGTTAAGTTATGCACAAATATTGTTAGTGTATAAAGTGATCATCATAAGAATCATAAGAATTTCCCCTTCCTTATCTTAGTGTGCTACATCTGGTCCGAGGTGTTGCTTATTCTGTGCAATGATTTTGCATGAAAAACCCTTTCCCATAGACTTTTATAGAACCATAAATCTCTTTGTAACTGGAGCTATCACCATCTGGTGTCTTCCAGATAGATGCAGATTGTTAGGGACTTCCGCATTGGCTTTATTTCACCAACATGGAAGCTGTGTCTGTTTTATACTGTTTATGGCTGTGGTAGGCCCAGCAAACAATAGAGATCCTGCACTTGACGGTTAATGTTGCATGCAGTTGTGGGTGAACCATGGGAGAGATCCTAAGCAATTCAGAGATAAAGGCAACTGTTAAAGTTCCTTTAACAGGTTCAACTTTATAAACTTTGACACAAAATACATCTACACCAAGTAAAGTGTATATGTATCTTACTGATTAAAACTCTTCTTTAGTAATCTTAGCTGCACCTGGAAAAAAATGTGGGAGTTTCAACTTTGAGTTTTATAGCTAAACTGAATGTTTAAAATGTATTGGTCTATCGTGGTTATTATTTCTTCTCTTTGGAAGCCAAAATGTAGACATTCATTCCTCTCTTTCTGTTAATCTGATGGCATCTGAACATGTCTGCTGCAATCCCATTGGCAATTTAAGACTCCAGTCACACGGGCCTTGACTTCAAAAAAGTATAACAGAATGAGTGATCGGCCGCTGTAAGTGTCTGTAACAGTATAACCTAGGCACGAGGCTTTATTCTAACAGATCTAGTAACATTTGTATCTCATCATCAAGATAGAATGATTCTTTGTTAACAGGTAGGTGTGTACCTACTAAGGTTGGGCAATATGTAAAACTTTTCCAACTGAATAGTAAGTCTACTAACCGACAATAGGCAATATAATTGCGAAGGTGACTTTTTGATAGGTGGAGCAATGTAATCATGCACACACTGATTTGCGTGTTTAGAATTTATACGTTTTGTTTGGTGGGAATATTTGACCACCTTTTCTTGTTTGTTTCAGCAATAATATAGCTACTTTTTTGGATTATTCGTTTATTAATTTATTTGAGATGCGCCAAATACTTTACGTCAGATTGTCTTTTTAAAATGTCTGCTAGAAGAGATGATTGGATTTTTAACTTACTTTTTTTTGTGTACTGCCTTTCCTTCTTTCTTTTATGAGTTTGAGTAAATGAATCGCTGCATTTGGGCGCACTCTGAGAAGGGTGCATTTGTTCGCAGCTGGAAGAGGGTGCTGTTAAAATAGCGCTATTATTTATTTTATTTTTTTCCGTTGACTGCTTCTCTTAGCTTCTACCAACATTATTAGCAAACTTACTCATGGGCAGATGGATGGATGGATAGACAGATGAATAAATTGCTCTTGTAAAAACGATTGGTGAAAGGCTCGGCCTATCGTTGATATATTCGTCCAATCGCTCAAACTTAGTACCTACCTGTAAGAGAAGTGTCTGCTATAGCTGAAGGTCTCAGCTCACTAAAAAGAAAAAAGCTCACTGTTTTCTAAAAATGCCATAAACGGCAATAATACCTGTAGAGGATTAAAAAAAAAAAAACCCACAACAAAACAAAAAGCCCTTTGGAGTGACAAACAGACTACTTCTTTCTGCACAGAGGATGGTGTTGGAACATCAGGCTTTTTCCACATTTCACCACCAGCCCAGGTCCATAAACATCACAGAGCACAAGAGAGTTTGTGTGACTTAAACGCTCACACAGACCTCTCCAAAACCAACAAACACCTTTCATGTTGTTTGTTCTGTTAAATTGTTAACTGAGTACATTTGATGCATTGGGTCCTAGTCTATATAAATAAGACTTAAAGTCTTTACTGTAATGAAGATGGGTCAGATTAATGAGATTTACCAGTGTATAGTATTATCTGAAGTCTGTTTTTTGCTTTATGTTGTTTTAAGTTTTGCCCAGAGTTTACTTTATAACTACAACATCAGACTTTCATGCCTGTAGCACTACATCTTTATTTATATTACTTTATGATAGGCTAACAAAGCCATGAGAAACATCACCTGTTGAAACATCAGCATCTAAACATTTAGTGTCTAGTGGACACCACACCCCAGGCTGTCGCTTTTGGCTTCTTCTTCTTTTTCTTTTTTTTTTTTTCTTTTTTTTTTTTTTTTGATGACTTTACTCAGTAGTTTAGACTTACTGTTGTCTTTCCTGTGTTCCTCTTTTGTTCCTTGAGTTTGTCTAGTCTCTCCTTCTTGTCCTTCATTTCTGTCATCACCTCCTAGCTCCATCCCCTTCCACCCGGTTCGAGTTCCTAATTCATGCCCAACAACTGATCTAACAGTCTGTTGGCTTCAGTGTCCTTGTGTCACCACTGGGCATCAGGCCTAATCCTGCTCTGTGATGAAAGGGAGGTGGCAGGGGTGAGTGCTGGAGGGAGGGGAGGCTGTGAAAGAGTAAAGCTGGTTAGAGTACGATTGCACAGTTTCTCAGTTTTGCATACTCTTATCCACAGAGTCAAAACTGCACACTTTTTTGCAGTTTGAGGTTAAGACCTGAGTTGCAAGTTTGAGTGCAAGTTAGGGACATTATATTGTATTTTAAAAACAGAAGAGAAGACGGCATATTTCTGCAGACAGCTATCGAGTTTGAGGCAATACGTTGGCAGGTTTTCTTACTGAAATGATGGATATAGATGGAGATTTGAGGGTTGGGAGATGTAAAGCTTCTGAGGTCTTCAGGGAGATTACCCATGCAGACTATGATTTCAGCTTCGCTTCACTCTGTGGAGAAATATGACCTTAAATTTATAAACCTTCCAGTGAACTGCTCATTAAACAGTAATCAAGAGTCCACTGCTGTCCCACATGTTCCTTAAGCAGGTATGGGGTTCAGATTGCATAGCAGAAAATTGCTACTTGGGCTGTGGAGAGAGAATCTGAGCGAAGGTGAAACCCAACACTTTACTGTAAGAGTTTAAAACTTTGGACAAAAGTTTGACATCTTACTTTGAGTGCAAATAATGACATAAATAAAAAGTCACATTTTATGTTTTAGATCAATATTTGTGCATCTCTAAAATTTCATTAGATTGATCAAAAGTGAAAATAACTATAAGTACACCAAAAAAATTAGTGATCAAATACTGATGCGCCCTTTACCCCTTATGTCTCAGATTAGAAAGAATTTAAAAGACTAATTAAAGGCCACAGCACCATCTTATTCAGACCATTTGCATGACTTCGACATCTAAAAGTTGTGAAATGAAGATAAATTTATATGGCTCATGGAAAAACTTGAACTTTTTGTGAGTTTATTCCATCCTGTTGTTTTTCTGCGGAGGCTTCGACAGGCCCTTCATGCTCTAATTGATTTAATTAAGTGAACGTTTTCCCCTTTGGCTGTACTGATGCAGAAACAGGCGGCGTGCAGACAGAGCATGAGGGCTTTGCTTATCTGTATTTCACAGAAAAATCCAAGTTCCCCTCCGAGCATCGCAGCCCACGTTACTCCCATCCCTCTGCGGTTCAGCCTCATTAACAAGCTCTCACCATTCCTATGGACGCTGTGAAAGGCACTCGCACTCTAGTAAACATTATGATTCATATTTGTGATTAGTTTTTCTGAATGGATGAGTTATTCCGCATAGGGCGCACATTCTGCAATGGAGAGACATCGGCTATGTTTTTATGAGGTAATCTTGTCACTTGGATTTGTTTTTTTTTTTTTTAATGTTAAATATAAAATTAAACAAGCTAAATAATATTTTAAGAAAAAAAGATAACAATAGCCCTATGGAAAATTTGGGACGATGTTTACTTTTCTTTATTATTGATTTTACCCTCTTGTTTACTCAAAATTACTCAAGCATTGATAACTCCAATGTTGGCCTGAGGAACATGCACACATGTACTACCTCAAATGCCAAATGATGTTTTACCAGCTGTTCTTTATTCCTGCCAGTAATGAACTTCAGCCGGGACTAACGTATAGGCTCTTCACTCGATCTGCCCTTGCTCTAACCTCAGCGTGAATGCATCTTGACCTGCCATTCAGATTTGCCACTGCAGCTGCTGCGTTCTTTGCTAAATTACACGCCTCTCACTGTTACAGGTTGGAATGACGTGTCCAGTAATTTCGCTAATTGGCTAAACTCATCAAAACCTAGTAAGATTAATTTGAAAAATGGGAGCAATCTGATTTGGGGAAAAAATACTTATGACCTTCAATGTTTTGACAATTTAGGAAAAAAAAATGTTCTTTCAAGCCAGTGAAGACTTGGGGAAGTCACTGGTTTATGGCTTAAACCAAGTTTAAGAAGTAATTCTCTCATTAAACCATAGAGTTAATTCTAACAGATTGAAGATTGATATGCATTGTTCATTGTTAATACTGTTAATCTTGAAGTTGCTGGTTGTCAGATTTTGTTATTTTTGCTGATACATATACGAGCTGCTTTCCCCTGTTTCCAATCTTCCAGAGGTAATAGGCTGCAGGCTGTAGCCTTATATTCAGCTAAAAACATGACTGTGTTTTCAGTTGTAGGCTGAAAATGAAATGGAAAATATTTCCTCTTACAAATGGGATGATTTGAATTGGATAATAGGAAATTGTTTTTATTTTTTTCTGACTGAAAATTGACCCAACATTCCCAAAAGATCCACTGCCCTACCAGTGCAAACAATCTAGCTGTTTGCTTTGCCTTAGTTTTGTGAGTCAGTTAAGCTTTCATTCATCTCTCAGAGTTTATCAGCTGAATATTTCTGATTATAAGGGGCACACACTACCTCTGAGTGCAAATGTTGCTAACTGTGTCAAAACAACAACAAAAAACCCCACTGATTTTAATTTTGCAAGGTTGCATCAACCTCCTCATACCACAGAGGGACTGCTTTACACACATACATCCATACGTATGGATGATGGAGCCAGCTATCACTGCATCTCTCCAATTTAGATCTTAATGCATTAAAAAGCCCTTGCCTTATCCACATCACTGTGTGACCTTTTTTTTGTTTTGTTTTTTGTTCTGAAGAGCCTAGTTTACATCATTTTTCTTATTAAACTCCAAATGTTTATGATATTGTGATTCCGAGGTAAAATCACATGTAGTTCTCTTCAGCAAAATATAATTACAAATTTTATTCGGTATCATTTACCAATAACATACACAGGAAGCAGTGGTCTGTCGTGTGTGTGTGTGTGTGTGTGTGTGTGTGTGTGTGTGTGTGTGTGTG